>NC_132888.1:1042771-1117771 GCF_030463535.1 Salminus brasiliensis
AGAAACTGCATAGCAACTTCTTGGAATCGCATAGCAACCACCTGGGAACTGCTTAAGCTGCACAATTACATTTACTTCAGGAAATAGACTTATCTAATTATTATTATTGTTATTATTATTATTGTTGTTGTTGTTGTTGTTGTTGTTAAACGGCCTAACCAGACTAGGGAAGCGGACTTCAGAAGCCGGTCATGTCGTGTGTGAGGTGAATATCTGGCTGAATGAAATGAGAGTCTGATCAGTGGGGTATTCTTCAGGCCGGTCTGGAGGAGAGCTTTGGTAGTGTTCTTTAGATAAGACCTTCACGGTGTTCTCTCTTCTGTTACCAGGCAAAACCCTCCGCTCTCCAGCTGCAGCTAATGCACACATAGCGTGAAGCTACAGCGCAGGCGAAGCGCTAAAACGCTAAAGCGCTAAACACTGGCAGCATGACCTGCATGTGCAGGATTGTCTCCGTCAGCGTGAACGCACCGCCCAGCACCCTAACGTTCTTTCACACCCGCGGCTTTGATGCTCAGAGAGCAAATTCTCCCCACTGAAGAGCTCAAGCTGCTGAAATAATAAACACACGGCTAAATTTAGCCGGACAGGAGTGTGTTCGGGAGCGCGGTTATTAGCTCTGGTTGCAGCTAAATTAATGAACCGGACTGCGAGAGCTCTGCAGAGAGGCCGGGGTTACTGTCTAACCGTGTTTACAAACACACGGACGTATTCAGAGCAGTAAATAAGACCTGATGCATCACACTCGACTCCAGCACTCAGTCAGAGCCTCACTCACACACACTCTCACACACACACACACACACACTCTCACACACACACACACACACACACACACACACACACTTTTGCAGTTCATGACACTGTATGAATCACTGTTATCTAGAACATGTACTTTATCTAAGTAGTTGTTATTGGGTCCAAGGTGGTTGCTTTGCTTTGCTAGGCTTGTCCAAGTGATTGCTATACTGTTGCTATGGTATGCCAGGTGGTTGCTATGCTGTTTTCATCCTATTCCAAATGTTTTGGTATTGCAGGTGGATGCCATACTGTTGCTATGGTAGGCCAAATGGTTGCTTTAATGTTACTATGGTATCCCAGGTAGTTGCTATACTTTTGCTATATCCCATTGGGTTGCTGGATGGTTGCTATGGTATCCCATGTGCTTGCTTTACTTAGATATTTGCTATGATATGTCAAGTGGTTGCTATACTGTTACTATGGTGTCCCAGGTGGTTGATATAATGTGCTATGATGTATCAAGTTGTTGCTATACTGTAGGATCCCAGGTTGTTGCTGTGTTGTTGCTATGGTACGCCAGGTGGTGCTATACTTTGCAAGGAAACACAAGTGGTTGCAATATTTTGCCATGATATGCCAAGGTGTTGCTATACTTTTGCTATGGTATCCCAGGTAGTTGCTGTACTGTTACTATGGTATCCCCGGTGGTTGCTATAATTTGCTATGATTCATCAAGATGTTGCTATGTTGTTGCTATGATATCCCAGAAGGTTGCTAAACTTTGCAAGGAAACGGCAAGTGGTTGCAACATTTTGCCATGATATGCCATGGTGTTGCTATGCTGTTGCTATGGTATCCCAGGTAGTTGCTGTACTGTTACTATGGTATCCCAGGTGGTTGCTATAATTTACTATGATGCATCAAGGTGTTGCTATTCTTTTGCTATGGTATCCCAGGTAGTTGCTGTTGTTGCTATGGTATGCCGGGTGGTTGCTACACTTTGCCATGATATGTCAAGATGTTGCTATACTGTTGCTATGGTATCTCTGGTGGTTGCCATAATTTGCTATGATGCATCAAGGTCTTGCTATACTGCTGCTGTGGTACCCTAGGTGAGATCTCCTACCACGAGAAAGAACCATGTTTGTAAAGGAGATGTGAGATGAGAGAACTCTCAAAGGTTCAAAGATCCTTCACTTGATGTAAAGGTTCTTGACCAATTCAAAGGTTCCTCACACTCCCATCTCTTTTACAAACATGGTTCTTGTAGAACCTAAAGTGGTTCTCTTCATCACAGCTTTATTTTTGTGGAGTGTAGCAAACCAAGGTGTGAAAAGTATTCACACTCATTCCTCAGGTAGAAGTGAGTGGAGATACTAGGTTTTAAAAGACTTCTATAGAAGCTGAAGTATCAACTGAAGCTTTTTACTCCAGTAAAAGTGTAAAAGTACTGGTTTCAGAACGACTTCAAGTAGAAAAGTAAAAGTAATGGAAGGAAAACAAAGGCCGAAAGCTTAGGCCGCGCCACAGGGGTCTATAGTGCACTACCCCCCCCTCCCCAGAACCCCATTTCTCTAAAAGTCATAATGAGGATACTGTTCTATATTAATATTAATATCTGATATTCTAATGTTCTATTAAAATGTTGATGTTAAAAATGTTGGGCTGCACTAGGCTCCTGTTTCAGCTGCAGATCTGCCCATTGAAAATGAAGCATTTCAGTAATATCAGCTCTATTAAAGGAGCGTCTCTGTGCTCTACTGAGCATCAACATGAGCTTCATGGAGGAAAATATGAGGAGTCGTTTTCTAGAAGTTCTGTAAAGCTGCAGAAAGTCAGACTTCAGAGGCGTGTGATCAATAAGCTTTATTGGAATGTAAATGTGGGGCTCAGTCGGGACGTTTCACTGCAGCTCTCTTGAGTCTCTGCCACGGACACAGTCTTCATACTAGACTACAGACACAGTCTGCTGTGAGCTGCTGGAGAGTGACGGGACGTGTGCAGGTGTGATGGATCGCTTATAAACCAATAGGGAGTCAGAATGGAGTCTGTTTATACTTCTCATCCAATCAGGATCAGACTTACACTTTCTGGATGGAGAGATTTATCTGGAGAGGGTTTTTTATTGATGACGAGCCGGAATGAAAACAAAGGGAAATGAAATAGAAGAACGAGGCTGTTTTTAAAATGGAAGGAGGAGAAAGTTCAGATAATTGGGGGAAAATGTGAGAAGTTGAAGTAAAAAGTCTGAAAATAAAGAATTACTCCAACATTTCTACTTAAGAAATTCGTTACCTGACTCCTCTAGTAGTGAACTCTTAGTCAGCCACAGCCTTATCATTACCAGAGCATTATGCATCCTGCCCAGGCAGGGAGGCCCGTTCTGCTCTCCGGGACTCCAGTGGGAATATGAATGGCTGTGGCAGCACCGGGGATCGAACCGGCGACCTCCAGATGACACCGCCAACACTTAAACGGCTGCACTACTTACAGCTGCTAAGTTTTGGTCATTGACTGTGGTTTTATGTTTCCATACAGTGCTTCACACTCAATACTGAAACCATTACTGTCCTGATAGGAGAAGCTTTGCGAGAATCACACAGTATCAGAAACCACATGATCAAACCTACACTGCAACTGATACACTGTATGTCCAAATGTTTTTGGACACCTCTTCTAATGAAAGCATTAATTGCTACTTTAAGCTGCACCCATTCCTGACACAGAATGCAAATGCACACATGTGGGCTAGAGGGGTATAAAGCCCCCCAGCGTTGAGGAGCTGTGGAGCAGTGGAAGAACTGTGTTCTCTAGAATGATGATGGAGGAGCTCCATCCAGTACTTTTAAGATGAGGTGGGGCGGTGATCATCATCCAACATTCTGACCTCACTAACGTCACTCTCACTGTAACCTCACTCTTGTCACTAAATGCAATCAAATCCTCACAGCAATGTTCCTCCAGAATCTAGTAGTACTCCAACAGAAGCAGGATGAGCTCTTTTTTAATATCCTTGATTTCAGAAGAAACACTGAATAAGCAGGTGTCCCAATACTTTTGTCCATATAATGTTTTATATATATATATATATATATTCTTTTTTTTTTTTTTTTTAATAAATCTAACTTATCTGCGAGTAGAATGAGGAATCTCAGATATTTAGATTTAAGAGAATTTCTCTTGTGTTCATCTATTAGAGATTACTGAACACCTCCTCATACTTTGAGAAGAGTTTGCTGATTTAGACCTGCAGTTAGCATCATGCTACACAGTTGGTGGAGCATAAGCTTCAGTTACTTTAGCAAACTTCAGACATCAAATGTGTCCCGACTAAACGCTACGATTGAGGAAAGTGGGGGAGTGGGTACATTGATTTCTTTGCTAAAGTATTCCACTCTGAAACTGTTGGACTGTATGAGACTTTACTCCAGCCAGTGCTGGGTTTGGTGGGCTCTGTCCGGGTCCTGGGAGAGGCGGTCGATACTGCCGTCACAGGCCTCTGAGCTCGATATTTCTGCTGCCTGGAAAAGAGGTCTGTAAAAGCAGCAGCTGCAGTTCCTGTCCTGGAATGTGTTGGTGCAGCTCCTGAGCGCTTCACTGGAGAGGAGTACGCGGCGCCAGCGCTAACCCTCAGTGAAGTTCTGGTGAACTTCTGCCACCCCGCTTTACCTCCGAGTCAATCAGCCAAGACGTGTTTGGTGTCTGAAGTTCGCATCTTCAGGTCTAGTCAAGTTTATTTAAAGATTTAGAGGCTTCACAGGGGTCCAAGCCACCAGTGAGAGAACCTGAGGAACCATCTCAGCGGAGGAGGAACCCTCCTGGTGTGGCGATGCTGGTTGATTAATAATATTAGAATTGTTTTGATTCAGTATGAATTGTTCGATTTGCGGCTGAGATGAATGATCTGTTGGACAGAAGATTAACTGGGCCGTTCCTGGGCTTTTGATAAAGTGTTGCCGGGTGGTTGCTATGGTGTTGCTATGTGGTTGCTAAGGTATCCGAGGTAGTTGCTATGGTGTTTCTTGGTGGTTGATGAGATATGCCTGGTGCTTCTAAGAGGTCCTATGGTATCCCATGTGGTTGCTATGGTGTTTTAATTAGTTGCTAAGGTAACCCAGGTGTTTATTTTGGTGTTCCTGTGTGGCTTCTATGGTGTCCCAGAGGGTTGCTATGGCATTGCTATGAGATTGCTATAGTATCTGAAATAGTTAATATGGTGTTTGCTATATATTTTAGGGTAATACTGTTGTCTACAGTAGAGTGCAAAAACATTTAGGCTAAATAGTGGAGTGCTAATATGATGGGCTAATAGAGCTGTGTCCACAAACTTTTGACCAAAGGCTCCTCCGTGCAGAGACAGGATGCCGTGCACGTTTTCTCAGCTGGTGTGTAGAGCATAAAGCTACACTGATAGTTCTGTGTTTTTGCCAAATTTGTTGGTCGTAGCTTGAAAAATGTGACCCGAGAGGTGGTTTAAATATTTGGTCAAAAGTTTACGGACATATTTCAGTGCATTCCTAAGGGACTGTTTTGGCCATAAAATCTGTGTTCAGACTCTAAAAGCTGGGTAGGGGGTTAGATTTGAAACCAGAGATTAACATTAGAAGTACTGATCAGGGGAACAGAGATCAGATCTATGATTGATGTTAATGTGAAGGTGTTCGTAGCCAGAGAAGGAATCCCAGTCTTGAAGGCAGGTGAGCAGAGACACCCAGCCAACGCTGATGGAACACCAGCATCAGCATCATTCCTCTCCTGAAATTAATGGAGATATGCAAAGAATTTCCACAAAACTGACTGGCTAAGCATAAGGCAATAAGGACAAAAGTATTGGGACACCTGCTCATTCACTGCTTCTTCTGAAATCAGGGGTATAAAAGAGTTGATTCTGCTTCTGTTGGAGTAACTGTCTCTACTGTCCAGAGAAGAAGACTTTCTACTAGATTCTGGAGGATGGAGCATTGCGGTGAGGATTTGATTGAAGTGTTTTATTGAGTGCTCTCAGGCGTTTCCCCCACTACACCACTAAAACCAGTAGAACCTTGATATTTTTTTGCCAGTTCGGTTCCCAACTTTAGGGGCAAATTTGTGTAAATTCGTTTTTTCACTTTTAACCTGACGAAATAATGGCAGCTCATCCTCCCGGCACCGCATCACACTTGATTGGATTTAATTACAAGGATTCTTACATTATTTCACAGTGAGCTGTTAAATGGAAGCTTAACGAAACAATTGCAGCACTTTAATGATGGGAAAACATTTAAGCGTGTATCAGCCGAGCCTCTGACAGGTGACGCCGTGCAGCCCCGCAGCCCCGCAGCCCCGCAGCCTCGCTTCTCTTCCCTGGAAAGCTTTCAAACCCAGCTTTCAGGAGGCAAATCAGCGCGTCACGCTTTCACCAGCTCTGTAAACGCCGCAGCATTCTACCTCCACTCAGGAGGAAATCAGAGATCACAGTCCATATTCTCATACACAGAACATCTCAGGCATGAGACTCTGGCAGCACTGGGCAGCTCCTTTAGTGACCGGCTGCTTCACCCCGAGTGTGTGAAGGAGGGGTATCACCGGTCCTTCCTTCCTGCTGCCGTCAGACTCCACAGCACTCCAGCACTGCTCCCAGCGGACCACATACACACACACACTTAACTACACACACATGTTCAGGGAACAGAGGTCCCTCAATGTAACAATACTACGTGCAAGTATACACACACACACACACACACACACACGTGCAATTAAGAGTCATTTGCAATAACCTGTAAATAATATAGTTATTGCTTTTTACTTCTATTATTTATATTGTGTGTGTGTGTGTGTGTGTGTGTGTGTTTATAGTGTAAATTATTTATCCATGTTTTTTGTAACTGAGTGTCTTGCTGTCCCTTTCTGCTGACCCTGAGAATCTCTCCACTGTGGGACTAATAAAGGACTATCTTAACATAGACGCACGGCTGCACGTTCTAATACACAGTTACAGTCCATTACTGAACTGAACAATTTGACAAAACAATAAATCATAAACTGTGATGCGTACAAAGATTTTGGACAAGAAGACTCCAGCTCGCTCCAGTGGATCAGGATTTTGCCAGTCCGGGTGTTATAATGGATCTGGTATCGGGTGTTTTCTGCCTGATCCTTTGTTTTTACCGCTGTGGTCTAGACGAGCGCTCTCTAGGCGCCGTTAACAGACAGCAGTGAGGAACGTTCTCAGAGATAACAGAACCGTGTGCAGTGTGGTTCTGCAGTGTGGAGCTATTTTACACTAGAACATGAGAACTTTACCTGATCTGTGGTTCTACAGGTTTTACTGCGCTGCTGCCTAAACCATGTGGGCAAATGGACCCCACCCATTTAGCCTACAGCAGTCTAGCCCCACCCGTTCAGCCTACAGCAGTCTAGCCCCACCCGTTCAGCCTACAGCAGTCTAGCCCCCCCCCCCCCCCCCCCCCCACGCCGGCAGAGGAGACTGCTCACACACCGCCACGCTTAAAAAGCACAGGGGGGCTTTTTTTTTACAGTGAGTTCACCAAATTACCGTCTCATTAGGGGCTATTTGCTCGCGGCTAGTCTGCCAAAGAGCCAGAAGAGACGGCGATGCAGAGGGCAGATAAGAGACGCATTATGTCCAGCCCCGGACCCCTTGCTCCATTCTGCTGCCGTTCTCCAGCTGAAGGTCCCCCACATTATCATAAAAAGCCCCTTCATGCACACGCCGCAATTTCAGCCCATTTCTCCGTCGCGGGTCATTACGCCTGGCCCGGAGGTGACTCGCAAAAACACCCTGCTGAGAAAATGGGAGTCTGGGAGCACGGCTGCGTTCGCGTCACAGCCCCTCTGTCTGCGAGTTTCGGAGCTGTAGACGTGGACAAATCACTGCCCTACACACTGCCCAGCTCTCCCAGTCCACATCAACCAGTAAACCAGTTCTCAGATCAGGGACCCGATTTCATTCTCACCTTGTTTTACTTCAGATGTCCGAATGTTTGTGGACACTCCTACTAATAAACATATTCAGCTACTCTAACTTGCTCCCATTGCTGACACTGATGTGCAAATGCACACACACAGCTTGTCTAGTCCCTGTAGAGAAGAAGTACTGCCAATAGAATAGGACTCTCTGGAGCAGATCAACATCATGACCCTATTGGCTCCATGCTGCCTAATAATGCCAGGCGTGGACTAGAGGGGTGTAAAGCCCCCCAGCATTGAGGAGCTGTGGAGCAGTGGAAGAACTGTGTTCTCTGGAGTGATGGTGGAGGAGCTCCATCCAGTACTTTTGGGATACAGGTGACAGCAGTGCTCCTCCTCCAGAATCTAGTAGAAAGTCTTCTTCTCTGGACAGTAGAGACAGTCACTCCTACAGAAGCAGGATCAGCTCTTTAATACCCTTGATTTCAGAAGAAGCAGTGAATGAGCAGGCGTCCCAATACTTTTGTCTATATAGTGTAGGCTGTTGGTCACTAGGTTGGTTTTGCTAAGTGGTTGCTATGGTATTGTAGGTGGTTTTCATGGTGTCTCGAGTATAAAAATCCTAATCATATTAATGCCAGAACAAAATGATCATAAATGAATACCCTGAATAAACTGAGGGTGTCCACTCAGCCTGACCACACTGGTCCTGTAGGTAAAGCCCAGCTGGGCCTGGCGTGTGAGGAGGCGAGAACATTTTCTCTGCAGATCTTTTCAGGGCAGGTCCGCGGCCACGTGCTCAGCGTGATGGATGATTCTCCTGGGCAGTCAGGCTAACAAGCTGTTACTGGTCAAGCCGCCCGCGGAGCCTGTCGTACTCGAGCGTATAGAGGGTTCTGGAGAACTGGACAAAATCAATCCATCGCCATTTCTCTCTGAAACTGACTACTGACTGTCCGGAGTTAGAGAGGGCTCCGGTCAGCACTTTACAGCGGGCAGGTGTGCTCGGACAGGTGGACACTTGGCTGATCCCCCCCCCAGCTTGGTGTGTTTGGGTCGTTGTCTTGCTCTGTGATGAAGCTCCTCACCTTCAGACTGGAGAAATCCTCTGTAACCTGGTTTCTGTAGAGCTCTGAATTCATCCTGCTGCTCCATCATGAGCTACGTCATCAATGAAGATCAGCGAGGCTGTTCCAGAAGCAGCCGTGCAAACCCCAGCCTCCACACTACCTCCACCATGCTACATTAGCCTCGTAGCTCCAGTGCTAATAGTTGGGCTGTGGGCTTTCATTACGTGTTAGCTACATTAGCCTCGTAGCTCTTGGTTTTGTCCATAATTTAGTTGTTTTCTTTTTGAATTCGGTTTATGTTCAGGACAGTCCCGAGAGAGGGAGAGAGAGAGGGAGAGGGAGCACAATCGGGCATTTGTTGGCGAGTCATTTAAGCCTTTTCCCTTCTTAAATGATCCGTGTGGATGATGAATTCGGCACTGGTGGAGTCGGTGGGAATAATTGGAGATGTGAACCGTGGTGTTGGTGCTGATTCATGGCATTTATCAGAGGGGCCGCCGTAATGAGCTCCTTCAGTCAACATCAATAAGCGGAGGATGAGGAGCCTGATGAGGGCGAACAGGTCGATTTAACGCAAACCCCCTGCGCAATCTCTCACTCTCACACACACTCTCACACACACTCTCACACACACTCTCACACACTCTCTCCCTGGGCCTGTTTTTTGTCTTATCCGGCTGGAGCCGTCTGTCTGAGGCTGATTGAAGCGCTGAGCTGCCTCTCGGTGTTGGAGAAAGCTGAATGAGGTCCTGGACTTTCGAAGTCTTTGACAGACAGTGCAGGAGAATGAGGGCTTCATTTCTAACCTGAGAGTTTCCATAAACGAACGCTGTGATAAACTCAGCCCCCCCGGCCGCTCTACACCTTCCCTCCGTCTCCAGCTTGGTGTGTTTGGGTCGTTGTCTTGCTCTGTGATGAAGCTCCTCACTTTCAGACTGGAGAAATCCTCTGTAACCTGGTTTCTGTAGAGCTCTGAATTCATCCTGCTGCTCCATCATGAGCTACGTCATCAATAAAGATCAGCGAGGCTGTTCCAGAAGCAGCCGTGCAAACCCCAGCCTCCACACTACCTCCACCATGCTTGACAGATGAGCCGGTGCTGTGTGTTTTGGATGTTGTGGTAAAGCTTCTGCATTTCTTCTACAGATGGTGGATCGTGATGCCTTCACCCCTGCCCTGTGGAGGTTGTTGATGATGATGATGAGGTCACTGACTGTGTTTGGGGGGGGGGGGTTCTTCACAGTGCTTCTGTGATTGGCTGCTGTTGTTTCTGGGGCTGACCCGAGCAGCACAGTTTATCAAAGCTTTAAAGACTAAATTTCCCTTTAAAGCGAACGCTGCGCCTCTTCTAAAACATCGTATGATCTTTTAATGATGGCAAAATTATAATGGCCAATAATATTTCATGTACTATCACCCCTCCCCCCTGCCCCTCCCCCATCCACTCTCATCTATTTTAGATTATTATCTAGATTATTATCTAGCATCACTAATCATTTTTGTCATTCATGCTCATATTAAAGCCATAGTTTATATAAAAATAAGAGATGTATTCAACATCCAACACCATGTAGAGGTGTTCAGTATCTCTAATAGTGATTGATTATGTGGTTTCTGACACTGTATGGCTTCCTGTTATCTAGAACATGAACTGAAGTATGCCCCACAAACCATCAGGGTTACATAAACGTTTTAAATAGTACTGAAAAGGGGTTCCCTGAACTATTTTGGGGCAATATAGAACTATTTAAGGTGATTTATTTACTATTGCCTTTCCTAAGGAACCCTTTAGAACCCCCCTTTAGTTCAAAGGGTGCACTGCAGAAAGACTGAAACAGGAGGTCCATTCCTACACTGTGCAAATGACTTAGCATGCCGTTAGCTCCAGTGCTAATTGATTGGGTCTGAGCCTCCATTACTTGTTAGCTACATTAGCCTCATAGCTCCAGTGTAAAACCAGGTTGATTGATGCCGGACCTGTTCAGGGAGCTCTGTGAGGGAAAGCTGTGAATTCGATTTTTCAGAAACTCGCTTTAAACAGTCAGAGATGAAAGTAGCTGATCTGCAAAAGCGTGAAGGTCAGAGGTCAAGGGGAAGGCAGGGAAATGCTGACCTGATCCCTTCATTATTAATAAAACCGCAAAGCTATCGATTAAGCTGGAGCTCTGAATAATTGGTGGGGTGAGGGGGGGGGGGTCTGCTGGATGGGTTATTTCCACCCAGGAAAGCATCGAGCACGACAGCTCAGTTACACACCCGGCCCGCCGCGCTCCGCTACTGGAACTCTGCGTCTGAGGTGAGCTTCAGGAGAACCGGACTCACAGAGTCCAGAGCCAAACTGAAGGTCCTACAGACGAATCCTGACGTTCCTAAGAGTGCTCCCCAACACTTCCCTGCAGAATCCCGTTAGCTTACATACGACTCTGCGCTTAGAGTTTAAGGTTAATTGCACTAGTTTAGGCTGTAAATCATGATTGATCGGCTCATTGTGTGCAGACCGTTATTAATGCTCATTTTTGTGAAAATAATCACTTTATTTATTTATTTATTTTTATTTATTTATTTTTTACATAAATCAGATTAATCACTTTTTTGTACGGGTAATTGTGATTGCTTTGCACAGTTAAGAATGATGCTGCTGTATTTTATTAATATTCTTATTCTTATTATTATTTGCATTATTTTGTGCAGATAATCATATTTTATTTTACAAATTACAGTTAATCACTTTTTGTATTTTTTAATGATTAACTGCTTTATTTTTATTTATGTAATCACAAGTCATTTTGTATTACCTTATTTTGCAGAACTGAACTCAGTTATTGCATTCATGCAATTATGATTAACTTTATTTTGTGCATTTAATTATATTTGATTAGTTTCTTTTAACCATTCTGATTAAGTTTTGTGCCTTATTTTGGGATTACTGCATTTGATAAATCACATTTTGTGCAGTTAATCACAGTTGCTTAATTTTTAAATATTTAATAACATTGCTTGCCTTCATTTGAATAACTGCTCAATTTATTACATTATTTTGTGCAAGTCATGATGAATCACTTCATTTTGCACAATTAATTGCATTAGTTTTGTATTGCTGATCATATGTTGTGCAGTCGAACATGATTAATAACATCTGTTACTGCAATCACAGTTCGAGCCTTTTAATTTGATTAGAAGTGTGACCTCGGGGACTGTTTACACACGACTGCAACAAATCCTTCGCTGGTTCGAACCTCGCTAGACATCGGCAGCCGGAGCCCTGAGAGAGCACAGCTGGCCCTGCTCTCTCCAGGGTGGGTAGATGGCGCTGTCTCCCCACATCTCTCCCCACAGTGCGTCAGAGCCTGGTACACGTGCTTTCCTCAGAGCGCGTTGGTCGCCCGGTGGTGTCGCATTGACTGCAGTCACCCTCCCGGTGTCCGGAGCATTGCATGTAGTGAGGGAGAACATGTATGGGTTGGGAAATCGGCAACTGGAGAGAAGATGGATACAAATTAAAAAACTTTATTAGATTGAGCCAATCAGATCATCAGCTTTAAGCGTGATGCACCTTCATACCCAGAATTCTATCTTTAAAAAAATGTTAAACCCTCCAGCCCCTCCAGCCCCTCCAGCCGGCTGAGCTCGCCCTCCTGCTGTAAGTGGGCACGCGTGGGGGATCAGAGTGTGAGGAGAATGGCTGGCGGTGTGTTTTGTGTGGAGAGTATATTCAGGGCTCTGGAGGGGCCTCTTTTTGCCAAACGCTGCGTCACACACTGGAAGTGCCAGCTTCTCTCCGGTTTCCAATGGCAACAGCACAAAGCAGGGGGGTCGAGAGTGGCGGTGTTAGGGGTGGGGGGGTGAGGGGTTTAGGGTTCATGATGATCTCGGATCTTCTCTATTTTCTTCCAGGCACTGGAAAAGGCGAGTAGGCCGGATTACGCCGGACAATTCCTCTCCTTTTAGACCCCTCCTTGTGTAATTTGTGTTGGGGCGGCTTAGAGGAAGCGCAGAGCGAGGGAGAGAAAGAGAGGGAGAGGGAGAGAGAGGGGGAGAGAGGGATGGATTTGGGCTTTTTCCCTTTTTCCCTTTTTTTGGTTTTGTTTCCGTCGTCTTGCTCCCCACTGTGCATGGACCTCCACCAAATCTCAGAGCCTTTTAGAGCCGCAGTGCCGCGAAGAGAGAGGGGGGGGAGGGGGGGAGAGGGAGAGACGCCCTTGTTGTCGTCCACACTGTCCCTCATCGTTCAGAAACCACTTGAGACGCAGGGACATGTTCTGAGAAACGGGCTTTTTATGGGAATTACAGGAAAGTGGAGAGAAGACTAATGGAGCGCTGCAGTTCTCCTCCAGTGTCAAGTTCCTCCCGGGACCTTGACGGAAAATGGGATAATCAGAGCCTCGGCTGTCTGATCATTTTTAAAGAATTCCTCACAAAGCAGCACACACTGTCCAAAAGTTTATTCAGCTACTTTAAGCTGCACCCATTACTGACACAGAGGTGCAAATGCACACACAGCTTGTCTAGTCCCTGTAGGGCAGTACTGCCAATAGAATAGGACTCTCTGGAGTGGATAAACATTTAGGAACCTAATGCCAGACGTTAGACAGCATGGACTATAGGGGTATAAAGCCCCCCAGCATTGAGGAGCTGTGGAGCAGTGGAGGAACTGTGTTCTCTGGAATGATGGTGGAGGAGGAGCTCCATCCAGTACTTTTGGGATGAGTTGAGGATGATGAGGTGGGGTGGTGATCATCAGCATCTAGCATCCTGACCTCAGTAATGCTCTTCAGTTTGATTCAGCTTTACTGTCAGTTACTAATACAGGGCTGCACAGCACAAGCAGACACTGTTCAGAGTCTCCAGTGCAGAATAGGTACAGGGTTCAGAGACAATAGTACAAAAATATGCAAATGTGTGTCTGAAGGCTGAGTGATTAAGATCCTGACTGGGTTACTGCACTAAATGGAGTAAATCTGTAGAGCAGCGATGTGCTGTCTGTGTAAATGAAGAGTAAAACAGGGAATTCAAGAGTTATATGTCACTGATGCAATCAAATCCTCACAGCAATGCTCCTCTTAATTCTAGTAGAAAGTCTTCTTCTCTGGACAGTAGAGACAGTTACTCCAACAGAAGCAGAATCAGCTCTTTAATACCCTTGATATCAGAAGAAGCAGTGAATGAACAGGTGTCCAAATACTTTTGTCCATATTGCGTACGATTGTGTGAATCGTAACGCCTGTATCGTATTGTATCGTATGTTCCAGGCCAATATACAGGCCTAATACACACACACACACACACACACACACACACACACACACACACACACACACACACACACAGAAATAACAAATGAGTCATCCTCTGAACCGATACTGTTTCAAACTTGGCACCGGCAGGGGAGCGTCTGATGGGTTCAATAGGAGATAAATGAAAGCTCTTCAGTCCAGGTTAACCTCCCGGACCCTGCCGCCAAGGTGCAGAAACATAAAAGTCACTGCTGACAATTGAAAAATGACCCAGTGAGCGGACGTAAACAGCCGGCACAATATTGCCGTCATTTGTCTGCATACAGTCCAGCAGGAGGAGAAGTGGGGTTTTGTTCTGAATGTCAGATCATTTACAGTTCCTGACACTAATGGCATTAAATATGAGCCACACCATACATCAGAGCAGCGCCACTGTTCCACCCGCCGCTCCACACGGGTTCTGCTGTTCTACCACTGGAACTACTACTACTACTACTACTACTAATAATAATAATAATAATAATAATAATAATTATTATTATTACAGAGCTGTGGATTCAGCTGTATTTTATGACTGTTTGAGCAGTCTGTGCCGTCATTACTCATGAGGAGTTGTTGTTGTTGTTGTTGTTGTTCTGTTAGTCATGTTTAATTGTTTACTATTATGCATTTAAAATAATAATAAAATATATAAAATAATAATCTGATAATTCTGACTTTTTGTACACCTGCTTAGTTTTTTTAATTTACGAAATTCAAATGATTGATTATAATTAATTATCCACAAATAATCGTGATCAATCACTTGAGTTTTTTGTAATTAATCAAGACTCATCTCCTGAATATTGTGTAATTAATTATGATAATCACTTTAATTGTATATAATTAATCACAATCATGACTAATCACAAATTTTATATAATTAATCGCAATGAATCATGATTAATCACTTATATTTTGTAGAATTATTCACAATTAATCGTTTTAGTTTTTAATAATGAATCGTTTGAATCGGGAGGATAATTAGCTGAAGTCACTGTTCTAACAAAGCTCTACAGACACACAGACAGACAGACAGACAGACATAGACAGACAGAGAATCATAGACAGACAAACAGACCGATAGATATACATAGATAGACAGACAGACAAACAGAAAGACAGATATACAGACAGACAGACCTAGATAGACCTCGTCATAGACAGACAGACAGATATACTGATAGACAGACAGACATTCAGACAGACATTGATACAGACGGATAGACGGATATAGATAGACACAGACACAGAGACAGACAGACAGACATAGATAGATGGATGGATAGATAGACAGACAGACAGACAGACATAGATAAACGTAGACAGACAGACAGACATGAATAGACAGACAGACAGACAAACCTAGTCATAGACAGACAGACAGATATACAGATAGATACGCAGACAGACATAGACAGACCGATATACATAGATAGACAGACAGAGAGACAGACATAGTCATAGACAGATAGTCATAGACAGACAGACAGATATACAGATAGATACGCAGACAGACAGAGACAGACCGATAGACAGACAGATGTAGCAACCAGTAGCAGTTGCACAATACAGCACAGTTATACATTAATAACAATAAACAGAATAAGTGTAATGTTTGATACTGGAGATGATCGGCAGTGCGGTGATGGAGAATGAGGACTGAAGCAGACAGGTGACCGTACTGTAGAGTTCTGTTCAGTCTGAGAGCAGTGTGTGATGCTGCGTACTAACCCCACTACTGTTCCAGGAAGAGCGGCGAGGAGCAGTCAGAGGATGCTGGAGTTGAGAGGCAGGGATTTGTGGCAGTTCTGTAACCTGTTCTTCTGATCACAGCAGGGTTTGTGGTGTTTTAGTAGACATGAGTGAAGTACGTTCTTTCCAGCACTCTTCATCTGGGACTCTTCACCAGGTCTCTTCTCTGCTCTGGAGCCAAAGTGATGAAACAAGCTCCCGGGTGTCCGAACAGCAGATCCACCTTCTAATCTTCAAACGTTGACTGAAGTCCAGCCTCCTTCTAGAGCTCTCAGAGCTTCCGCTGCTCGTCCGGTTCTCGTCCGGTTCTTCTCCACAGGTTCTGCGCGGTGTAGTAACCTGCACACTCCGGGTCTCGGAGTTGTGTTTTGGATAGAGCCTCTGCTCAGTGGCAGGAGTGTGAACGTAAAATGCTGTGAATGTGTGATCATACGTGTGTTTGTTCTCTTTGATGTTATTGATCATCTATTGATGAGTCACGTTCAGCAGTTCCAACACTGCACTGTGTGCAGGATAGAAAACTGTGTAACAGAGTTTAGGAGATTATGTCCTCCATCTCCTTCCTGCTGAGGGTCATTTGAAACCCCTCGCTCCTGAAAGAGCGGTCACGACTGATGCAGGCCGTCAGAGTGTCTGGCCGTGAGCTCTGACAGAAAACACCCCACATGAGTTATTATGTCTCTTACTGATATGGTCTTGGCTGGGAGCTCTCGCTCGCTCTGCTCTGAAAGATTAGGCTCTTGGCAGTACCGTCCCGTGCCCACGCAGGGGGCAGACAGAGCGCTCTCCAAAAAAGCCCCTCGAGAGGCGCAGGAAATAAATAAACAAACAAACAAATGTGAGAAGTTCTGGCATAAACAACTCGCTGGCCTTGATCTGATTAGAGCGGGAGTCTGGACCCAGACAGAGCCAGCTCACTGCCCGTTCTCTGTTTACCAGCTTTCAGCACCAGGTTTCCTCCAGACTGGTCAGGAGATCTGACACTCGGTGGAAAGATGTCTGATTGTTCAGGAGATCTGATCCATGGTGGCCAGTTTTCTGATTAATCAGGAGATCTGACCCATGGTGGCCAGTTGCTGAGTGGTCTGAAGATCTGACCCTTGGTCGCCAGTTTCTGTTTGGTGAGGAGATCTGACTTATGGTGCAAAGATGTCTGACTGGCCAGGAGATCTGACACTTAGTGGCTAATTTTATGACTGGTCAGGGGATCTGACCCATGGTAGACAGATGTCTGATTGGCCAGGAGATCCGGCCAGAGATTTTTTGACTGGTCAGGAGATCCGGCACTCTGTGGAAAGATGTCTGTTTGGTCAGGAGATCTGACCGTTGATGGTTAGTTTTCTGATGTCTGAACGTCTGTGGATCATGGTGTGTCATGGACCATGGCTCTGTGGTGTGTATGTTCTGCTGGGTTTGGGAACGGTTCCTCTGGTGTGATTTGACACTACAGGAGAGTTAGAATATAAACCCTGAATAATCCCCCTGCTAATGCTGCGCTAATTCTCCACTCCCATTCACTGAGCTGATCTGCAGCAGAAGCTCACTCTACCTGTTGGGGGGGGGTTGCTTTTTTGGAACATAAATAACTATAGTCAGGTCCGTAAGTATTTGGACGGTGGCACCTTTTACGTTGTTACGTTGCCTATTTACGTCAGCTCAGTATTTTTGTTTGGTCAGAAGCTCTACCACTAGGTGAAAAAATTCTGATTGGCCAAGAAATCTGGCATTGATGGCCAGTTTCCCGTTTGGTCAGAAGATCTACCACATGATGGAAATATTTCTGACTTGATTACCTTGATGCCAGATTATTGATTAGCACTTTTTGGCACGTTTTCGAATTGGTCAGGAAATCTGGTGTTTAACCAAAACATGTGCTATTTCTACAGTCCCTCCATTTTCACAGGCTCAGAAGTAATCGGACAGTTGACTCACAGAACGTTTCATGGCCAGGTGTGTTCCTTTGTTATTTCATGGCAAATCGAAGAGTTAATAGGTCTGGAGTTGGTTGACCTCCAGACTTAATGTGCGAGGCCTTCTCGATGGGAGCTTTAAGGCTTACCAGTGGAAGCAGTGTATTGCTGAAAGCTGAAACACAAGCACAACGATTCTGTTACAGAAATAAACCTAAAAGTACAGACATGCTTTATTTTTAGTTCTCAGAAATTATTAAGCCTTCTCTGAAGATCTAGCAGGCCCTGAGGGTGCTCCTCTGGTAAACGTCCGCCAGATACACTCCAGTATTAGCTGAAGCTTTGAGTCGTTACCCTGCCGGGTTCTGCACGGTGTGTTCTGAATGCAGGAGGAGTCGGCGCCGGTGGTGTTAGCTGTTCAGATATTCACTCAGTACACTGACACCTGTTCCTGCTTGGAGGGGGGTTGTGTTCTGTTCCCACGAGTGCTCCAACAACCAGCTGCTGAAAGTTTCTCCTGTGTGGAGATGATTAATGATCAGGCGTGGAACCGGCTGCTCAGAGAACATCTCGGGATCTCTCCAGCACACACCATCCAGTGGTAGCTGGGTAATTCCTACAGCAATCGTTCTGATAGGAGAAGGAAGTTACAGCGTACAGGAAGAACCTAAACCTGCACGTACAGAACTTTAGCAGCGCTCTGAAGCCGTGTAGAGACCTATGCACTGCCCTGACTGTTTGTTTATTTTTCATCCCATTGATTTCTCAGAATACCAGAAGGTACCAGACGTCTGAAGCTCTAATGAAAGCTCCTCACAGAAGGTTCTTCACCTAATGGCTGCCTGATGTCTGAGACACTGTTCTACCAGAGTTTTGAGAAGAGCTCTGCTCTAGAACCTGCTTTTAGAACCAGATCATTAAAATGGTGGAGGGATACATGCTGCAGGGTGTAGTGCAGCTACAGAAAGTAGTCCCTAAAGAAAACTGCATTAGTTGAGGTTCTCCACTATTTTACCATCATCATCATCATCATCATCATCATTCCATATAAAACTCAGAAGACTCGTGTTGTAGCTTCACCAGCATGACCAAGGTGACCAAGCACAAGCTGGACATGGTAGACCAGTAAAACCATTAAAGCTGAATGAAAATGAATGTTTTCACCTGGATCACCAGCTTTGTAAGCACCATCACCATCAAGAGCGAAAAGCTGGATGTTTCTGCAGGGTGGTGCTGTTTAATTCCGTAGGTGTTATTCCGCAGTGCAGACGATGCCAGGCGAATAAGGAAAAGCCCTGTTTGCTGCTGAATCCTCTGGTCTGCCTGCATTTACTCAGAGAGAGTTGTGATCTTCTGTACCTACAAACAAGGTCTGTCAGAAGCAGAAACAACTGGGCCGGGTGAGATAAACCTCAAATCCAGTGTGGAGGAAGAAACCCACATCCGTGCTTTCTCCAGAACATCACACAGAGCCTGCGGGGGCAGTAGCCTCGACAGGAGTTTGAACACAAGCACAGAGTGTTCTCTTAAACAGGGTTCTACCTGTGGAACAGAGGCTAGACCACGTAACGTGGAAAGCTCTGGAGCTCAGGTGCACCTTATTTAATGACCTCGGCCGTACCCAATTAGACAGTTCCCCACGAACCGGGTCAGAAACGGTTCAAATACAGATATGTTCAGATGTTTGTGGACACCCCTTTAAAATAAAAACACCCCTCCTTTCAAGTCTCCTTTGGAGGCTCCACCCCTCATATTTATGCATGTGCATTGCTAAGGTAACGGCACTGGGCTTGTGGACCAAAAGACAGTAAACACAACTGCCGCCCTCACAACTGCCGCCCTCGCGAACATCTGTACTGCGCCATTAGCACGCCACCTGGCGTTATCTAGCTGATATTACCTCGCATAGCATTTCAGTGATCAAATTAGCATGTACCAGCTGAGTACCAGCCCACAAACAGACCAGAGAGCTAGTGAACCCTGAGGAACCATCCGCTGAATTTCGTATGCAGCACCCATTGCTGACACAGATGTGCAAATGCGCACACACACACAAGCTAGTCCCTGTAGAGCAGTACTGCCAATGTACTTATTATTATTCATTTATATATTAAAAGTAATTATAGTAATACTTTTATACTTTTTTTCCCCATATAATGTGTGTGTGTGTGTGTAACACAACTGAAGGGCAGTGGATTTGGTTGGAGTGGGCAGAGTGATATACACACACTGTGCTGAGGTGATGGTGGGTCCGGTTCCTCCAGCGTTCCTCAGCTCTGTGGTTCTGATTCTGTTTGGGTTTATAGACTAAAGGAAGTCCCACCGTCTCCTAAACCTCCTCCATCTACCAGCTGATGAAGATCTGGAGGAGATCTGAGAGAGGCGCTGAGAGACGAGCGCTTTAGGGGGCGTGTCTACAGGGATGGTAGACCCATTCTGAGTCCAGTGTTTGTTAGAAACGTTAGTTGGAAGGTAAAGACAGGCTGGTCAGGCTCTTGGGCTCTTGACCAGTATAGGGGTTTTGTTTGTGTTTGATGGTTTTGTTTTTATCTGAAAAACAACTGCCAGCAGAAGCTGGTCCTGAGCTGGATCTTCAGGCAGGGTGCTCTTCAGGCAGGGTGCTCTTCAGGCAGGGTGCTCTTCAGGCAGGGTGCTCTTCAGGCAGGGTGCTCTTCAGGCAGGGTGCTCTTCGGGCAGGGTGCTCTTCGGGCAGGGTGCTCTTCGGGCAGGGTGCTCTTCGGGCAGGGTGCTCTTCAGGCAGGGTGAACTCAGGTTACTTTCATAATTTTTTTCTGAACTGCTCCTTATGGTCCAGCAGACTGTGTGTGCAGGTGGAGCGTGGTCTTTACAAAGTGAAATGAGAAGCTCCTGCTGAGCTGCTCTGGTGCTGCGGTGTGGTTTGGCGTCATTAGGAAGACAATGCAGAGAGAGAGAGGAGCTCTGGGAGAACCGGCTGAGTTAGCGTAATTAAACTCCGCCAACATCTCCATATGGCAGCTTCGATCCACAAACACCGCGTTTCTCCATCAGTTGGGCAGAGAACGAGCCGGAGGATACCTGGGAGCGGATACGCTGGTTCGGCTCGGTGGGCTGCCGGGGGGGGGGGGCGTTTAGAGCGGATCACACAGCGTTTGATCTGTTAAAGAGGGTCATCCTGATGTTTGTAAGAAGTCGAACCACAGAGAAGCACACACACACACACACACACACACACACACACACACACACACACACACACTCGCACACTCCACCATTGCTTATTCTCTCTCTCGCCCTTCATTCTTATTCTTCTCTCTCTCTATTTCTCTGTCTGTCTGTCTGTCTGTCTGTCTCCCTGTCTGTCTCCCTCTCTGTGTGAGGGATGTGAGTGGGACTCTATCATGGCTGGCTGTGGGTGGTGGTAGTGAAACAGTGGGGTGATGAGTGGGGGTGGGGTGGGTGGGGGTGTTTGTTTGGGATCTGATCCGTATACACGCTGCTGATCCGCACTAATTCATTTAAATATTTAGTTAGGGATATCAGAGGATCGCTGAAGCGTGGAGAATTAATTACACATTCTCCGCTCCGCTGTTTGATCTGTATTAACGCTTTTCCTTATTCAAATCAGACCTGACCTTTCAGCTCAGGAATTCCTCCTCCTCCTCCTCTTCCTCCTCCTCCTCCTCCGCGGAGAGAGGGAGTCACAGTAATGCCCACTTTCACTTCCTGAAGATCCACCTGTTCACACACACACCAACAGTGTACATATGTGCATTTACACCAGCTTACCCACTGTGTGTGTGTGTGTTCATGGGGGGAGTGTGTGTGATGGCTGAGGTGTGTTTAGATCTTCCAGAATTGACTCCTATGTTATCTGAATCTCCTCTTGGTGGCGTAATAGAGCACAGTTTAGAAGCAGATCAGCTTCAGCTCACAGTGAGAGCTAGCCAGGCTAAAGTACAGCTTCCAAACATGGTGGAGGTAGTTTCACACAGTGCTACTGTAACTAAGACCCCCACAGTAACCAGTGAGAGACGACCCCTCCCCCCCCATGCATTCTCTGCAGCTGATGTTTTGGAAACCGGTGGATCAGATGTGTCCTATAGATGTGATTGAATGAGGGTGGAGACTGCGGTGGTGTTTGGTGGAGACTGCGGTGGTGTTTGGTGGAGACTGCGGTGGTGGTTGGTGGAGACTGTGGTGGTGGTTGGTGGAGACTGTGGTGGTGTTTGGTGGAGAACAGTGGTGGTGGTTAGTGGAGACTGCGGTGGTGTTTGGTGGAGACTGCGGTGGTGGTTGGTGGAGACTGCGGTGGTGGTTGGTGGAGACTGTGGTGGTGGTTTGTGGAGAATGTGGTGGTGTTTGGTGGAGAACAGTGGTGGTGGTTTGTGGAGAATGTGGTGGTGTTTGGTGGAGAACAGTGGTGGTGGTTTGTGGAGAATGTGGTGGTGTTTGGTGGAGAACGGTGGTGGTTAGTGGAGACTGTGGTGGTGTTTGGTGGAGACTGTGGTGGTGTTTGGTGGAGACTGTGGTGGTGGTTTGTGGAGAACAGTGGTGGTGGTTTGTGGAGAACAGTGGTGGTGGTTTGTGGAGAATGTGGTGGTGTTTGGTGGAGAACGGTGGTGGTTAGTGGAGACTGCGGTGGTGTTTGGTGGAGACTGTGGTGGTGGTTGGTGGAGACTGTGGTGGTGGTTGGTGGAGAACAGTGGTGGTGGTTTGTGGAGAATGTGGTGGTGTTTGGTGGAGAACGGTGGTGGTTAGTGGAGACTGTGGTGGTGTTTGGTGGAGAACGGTGGTGGTTAGTGGAGACTGTGGTGGTGTTTGGTGGAGACTGTGGTGGTGGTTAGTGGAGACTATGGTGGTGTTTGGTGGAGACTGTGGTGGTGTTTGGTGGAGACTGTGGTGGTGGTTAGTGGAGACTATGGTGGTGTTTGGTGGAGACTGTGGTGGTGGTTAGTGGAGACTGTGGTGGTGGTTGGTGGAGACTGTGGTGGTGGTTTGTGGAGAACAGTGGTGGTTAGTGGAGAATGTGGTGGTGTTTGGTGGAGAATTTTAGCGTGTGTTTGAGCATTGCTTGGAGGTGAACACTGCTGTTTGGGGCTGAATGTTTGTAATATGTTTCTCTGGTGGAGAAGGCCGGGTGGTGTCGGGTATGTTTGGCCTTGTATCTGAAGTAGACGTAAAGTGCCCACACCCGTGAGCAGTAGTGACCGAGTTATGCAACACCACCTTTCAGCTGGTCTAATGAGCTCCAGTGGGGCTCTCAATATGGAGCTGGGGAAGAGGGCTGGGGAAGGGAGAAGGGTGGTGTTTGGTGGAGAACAGTAATGCTGGACAGGGAATGCTGGTATTGGGTGGAGAACAGTATTTCTGGGTGGAGAATGGTGCAGTTTGATGGACAAAAGGAATTTGGGCTGGAGAGTGCTGGTATTGGGTGGAGAACAGTAATGTCGGGTGGAGAGCGAGGTGTTGGGTGGAGAGTGGAGGTGTCTGTCAGAGAACAGTAATGTTGGGTGCAGAGCGCTGGTGTCGTGTGGAGAACGGCGGTGTTGGTTGGAAAACGGGTGTTGGGTGGAGAATGGTGGTGTTCAGTGGAGTAATGCTGGGTGGAGAATGGTGGTGTTTGGTGGAGAACAGTAATGCTGGACAGGGAATGCTGGTGCTGGGTGGAGAATGGTGGAGAATGGTAATGTTGGGTGGCGAATGCTGGTATTGGGTGGAGAACAGTATTGCTTGGTGGAGAATGGTGGTGTTTGGTGGAGAACAGTAATGCTGGACAGGGAATGCTGGTATTGGGTGGAGAATGGTGGTGAACGGTGGTGTTGGGTGGAGTAATGCTGGGTGGAGAACGGTGATGTCGGGCGGAGAGCGGCGGTGTCGGGTGGAGAGCGGTTCTCTTGTCTGTGTGTGTTTGTCTTGTAGGAGACCTCTCTGGACCTTCAGCTTTAATCCTCTTCTAAACTACAGATGAAAAGGACGGAGCGTGAAGATCCTCCACCTGTAGAACATAACTGCCTGTGGATTCCCTGCAGAACCCGTCTGTGTTCCGTAGTATTTCAGACAGAGGACGCTCTTCTCCCAAAGCTCTCCCGGATCCACGCGTCTTCTCCACACTGCAGATTAGTCTGATTTGGATTACTCTGCTTTCCAGCTCCTCGGAGGCTCTGCTGCCCTAAGGCCTAATTACACCACAGCGAATCTATTCATTCTCCATCAACACCAGAGACTCCTTTTGTTTTTCAAAAACAATAGAGCTGAAGCCCGAGTGCCGCTGTTGATTTTTGAGAGTGTTTCCGGCGCACAACCGCTGGCAGAAACCGCAAATTACCACACCTGGTGCAGCAGCTTCAATCTCCACAGCCCGACTGGAGAGGCAGCGGGCGGCGGCTGGAAATGTGGGCCGACTGTTGCAGTTGTGTTGCGTTCTGCGTTTGTTTTTGACGGTCTTGTCAGGTGCGGGGGCGAGAGAGCGAGGCTCAGGGACGGAGATGATACCCCAGGTAACTCTAATTGGCCCCATGTGAATAGCTGTGTCATACCTGGAGAAGAGAAAGTACCTGCTGAAAGACCGGGGCCCTGATCAGAGGGAGGGGAGGAGTCACTAGGGGAGGCCCCAAGAGAGCAGAGGATCATGATAGTTTTTATATGACTGTACAGTTCTGCTGTAATGAGTGTTATGCTATGTCATTGTGACATACTGTGCTGTACACTATATGTCCAAAAGTTTGTGGACACTCCCGATTCTAATTATTGCATTCAGCTACTTTAAGATAAACACACTCAGCTTGTCTAGTCCCTGTAGAGAGGTTCTGCCAATGGAATAGGACTCTCTGGAGCAGATTCCTAAAGCTGCCTAATGTCAGGCGTGGGGTAGAGGGGTGTAAAGCCCCCCAGCATCGAGGAGCTGTGGAGCAGTGGAAGAACTGTGTTCTCTGGAATGATGGTGGAGGAGCTCCATCCAGTACTTTTGGATGGGATGAGTTGGAGGAGTTAGGGATGAGGAGGTGATGTGTCTGTGATCATCATTCAACATCTTAACCTCACTAATGCTCTCATCACTGAATGCAATCAAATCCTCACAGCAATGTTTCTTCTCCAGAATCTAGTAGAGAGTCTTCTTCTCTGGACAGTAGAGACAGTTACTCCAACAGAAGCAGGATCAGCTCTTTAATACCCTTGATTTCAGAAGAAGCACTGAATGAGCAGGTGTCCCAATACTTTTGTCCATACAGTCCTGTATAGTATAGTTTCTTCATTTTCAGCGGCGTAGGAAACCACATCGGTGATTTCAGCCAACAGAAGTGCAGTATGTCTCCAGGCAGGCCGGACTCAGGTAATGGGCTGCAGGAGAACGTCGTTTCTTCAGAGTTTTCCCGGCTGTGATTCATTTTACACTTCCAGGCTGCGCTCTGAACGCTTACCCTTCATCAGCTCTGCTAGATAGCTTCCTCACTGCCTGCCCTGCGAGGAACAATAGATGTATAGCCTAGCAGAGTTAGCCTCGCAGGCTAATTAGATTGTTGTGGTGATTTAAGCGGCGCTCTGGAGGCGGAGTCCTGAAGGCGGGTTGTGGTAGCTGAAGGGCACTGCGCTGCACTGCTGATGGGCCTCGGAGTTAGATGTATGTTTTCCAGGCTCTGTTTAAAGAGTTGAGGCGGGCAGGGTTATTACTCAGCTCAGACGCAGAAGGCGTTCGTAAACGCGGTGGTTGAGCTTCACAGAGGGTCTGTGTCATAGTTTAGAGAAATGAAGCCGTACATCTGGAGTTTCGACCTTGCTGAGATCACCAGACTGATTGATTCACTTCATCAAGGAGAGCCAGTCTGACTGAAAAATCAGAGAACTCATTTTAACCACTATGAATTATTCAGTATCCACAACGGATTATTTAGCAGCTACTATTAACTATTGATTGCTATAAATGATTTGATATCCACTGTGAGTTATCCAATATCGACATGTGAATTATTTGCAGTCTCCTAGCATTTTTTTTTTTTTTTTCGGTATCCACTATGAACTATTCAGTATTCACTATGAATGATCTAGTATCCATTTTAAATGATTCAGTATCTATTCTGAATTGTTTGGTATCGACTATGAACTATTCAGTATCCAATCAAAATGTTTTAATATCCACTATGAATGATCAGAATCCACCATGAATTATGTTGTATCCACTATAAATTATTTAGTGTCTGTTATAAATTATTCAGTATCTACTATGAATTATTCAGTATCTACTATGAATTATTCAGTATCCACTATGAATTATTCAGTATCTACTATGAATTATTCAGTATCTACTATGAATTATTCAGTATCTACTATGGATAATTCTGTGTCCACTATTAATTATTTAGCGTCCGCTTTGAATTATTTAGTATTAAAAATAATTATGTATTATTCAGTATCAACTGTTTTAAGGTTCTGTAAGGTTCTTTAGGAGCCATGTGTTTTTATTATTATTATTATTATTATTATTATTATTATTATTATAATGATGATTGCCCTGTTTGGAAACCGCAGCTGCAACCGCACCCGACGGATGAACAAACCGGTGTCCCTGAGTTCTTCACCTTAAATTCCTGTTGTAGAAGGATGCTGTACTGCTGTGAAGTGACTGTTCCACAGATTTCGCTACATCAGAGATTAATATCACCATTTATTACCAATATTATTATTTTAATACTGAAATACCAGACCGCTCGGCTGACGCGCGCGTGTGTGTGTTCTGTATTAATTGGGGTGTGTGTGTGTGTGTGTGTGTGTGTGTGTGTGTGTGTGTGTGTGTGTGTGTGTGTGTGTGTGTGTGTGTGTGTTTGTTTGCTGTGCCGGACGCGTTGCTGTAGATGGATGAGGAAGGCCGTGTGACGGATGAGAGTGGTCACTTTTCCGTAGGCCAGGGCTTTCCGGACCGTCCTGTCTGCATTCCTGATCAGGCTGAGGACGTTGAGCCGGCGCTGGGAGGATCGGACTGTTTATCACTGCAGGGCTCGTCTTCATCCGAGATTAAAAACGAGCCTCTCACTGGAACACGATTTCAGACAGATATCCGGGGAAGTGGTGTCGGGACTGATTGAATGATTTTTCATTTTCCTGTGTTTAGGCAGGTGGAGCAGCGCTCCGACACTAAAGTGTGTGTGTGTGTAAGAGTGTGTTGAGTCACGAAGTCCTGCCTGTCTGACTGGGAAATGAGCGAAGCTGTCAAGTGTGGAAGAAGTTCCTGAAGGTTGGCTAAGATCAAGTGAGGATCCTCGCGGGGAACAGAATCAAAGCTCGTGTCAGCATCGAGTCGGAGTCGGGCCCATATTCCGGGATGGGATGGCTGGTGGCGGAGAGGGTGGTATGGTGGGGGGGGTGGGCGACGACAAAGCATGCAAAGCAAAGTCCTGTCTCCGAGCGGAGGACGACTAACCTCCATCTCTCTTTTATCAGTGAATTTAACCTACACAGCCATTCACACCCCCACCCCCACCCCCCTCTCTTTATGATGGATGCTTTGATGTGGAAATGAGCCGAGCACTTCTTCTCCTTCTTCTACTCCTTCTTCTTCTTCTTCTTCCTCCCCCCTTCCTCTCTTCCCATGGCGGATAGCGCGAGCCGGAGTGTGTTTACATAACGCGAGGCGCTCGGAGCCAGAGGGAGGCAGAGTGCCAGCGCTGCCAGGAGAGGCCTGATAGATCTAACCGTCTGATCTGTGCTTAGCCATGGGCACTACGAGGCGGAGGGAGCGCCCGGGAATACATTATGCACTCCGGGAATGCTAAGGAGGTGGGGGTGGGGGGGGAGAAGAGAGGGATGAGAGGAAGGAAAAGGAAGAGCAAGAGCAAGACTCCCAGCATAAAAGGCTCAACAAAGCTAACCCCATTGACCGTGCATTGACCAGTGCTCGCCAAATGCCCACAGTAAACACAGCGAGCTCAGTGAACACACAGTGCCCCCTCTCACAACAGCCTTTACTTACCTTCAGCATCCGCTCAAGGTCACTCACACACACATAAGTGCCTGTGTCTCCATTATGTAACCCCAGTAAATATTCTCTTTGTGTCGCGGGCCTGATGTGAATACAGAAGCGCTGGAAAAGTTCCGCCGCGGATTTTTGTTGCGGGAAAACTTTGGGCTGAGTTTTGCTCGCCTGATTGAAGTTTAGTGCTGAATCTTGAATTTTCCTGCTGAATGATTAAAACGTTCCCATTCGAGGGGTGTGTTTTGATTGCTGGTGTGTGCAATCAACCCCTGCCATGGAGATTAATCTCGTTGTATTTTTGCATGTGAGTCTAGTTAGCAGATTTCCCCGCATCCCCTCGTTTCTCCACAGCTTGTGTACTCATATATTTTTCATCAGTTTCAAAGAGTGGGGCTGATTTTACGGTATAACTTGTATATTTCCTGGAGCCGCGCGGCACGCGCTCTCTCAAACTCGGCTTTCTTCGCTTCGAGTGACTCTGCGCTGTAGTTTTCTCGCTTTTCTCACACAATACGATCACAACACAGCACGAGCAGCTCCGGTTGGAGTTTGTCGCCTGTGGAAATGAAGCAAAGGGACGGGATTGACTCTCATCGGCTGCCTTGTGCTGTGATGAAAACGTACTCAATACGTCCTAAAAGAAGAGCAGGGCTGAGAAGAGCAACACAGGGCCTCATAGCCGGACCCTTCCGGGGTCAAACCCTCTGTTTCACCTTAACTCAGCAGCTTCAGGATCATGCTGACGCTCCATCGTCTGGAACAGGGAGAAGGGCGTCTCCGTCATTCCCACTCCGGGCCGGAGCGCTGCTGCTGCTACTGCACTATGGAGGTTTGGTGGTGGAGCTGCAGGAGGAGAACCTCTCTCCAGAACTGCTGTGTAACGCTGCAGAACCCATAGAATCATATTAGTGTAGAATCCTGTAGTATAAAAGTGAATTATACTTACTTACCAACTATAGGGGGAGCCCAGGAGTAAAACAATTCTTACATACTGCTGCTTTAAAGCATCCCAGCCACCGTGCTCAGGTGAGGTCCAGGTGATTTCTGGGCTCTTAAGTGGGTTTTTACTGGGACCCAGTTGGCCTTCCCAAATAGGCTCCATCATTACAGCCCACTTTAATCTCATATGGTTCCCATCTAGGCCCTGTATGGGCGAGCCATACAGGCCCCGTTACACAGGCATGTGCTGAGGGAGGATCAATGCTCTGCAGTAAATGAGCTGCAGTCTGTGGCTCCGCCCCCTCAATCAGTTTACTGTTTATTCCTATCTGTAGGTTAGAGCGCCCCCTATAACATGACATTCCTAAACTGGGAGCCTTTTGACAATAGAGCTCTTGCTGGCCATTCTGGGATTTGAAATTATGATCTCCTTAAACCTGAAGAGCAGCAGTTAGGCCGTAGGGCCGGTCTTCTTTTGTTTTGTTTTGTTTTTGTTTGTTTTTTTTTAATAAAATTCTTTTAAAAAGACTAGAAATCCAGAAAGGGCTTTCAGGATTGGCTCTTGGTTCCGACTATAATGGATGTAATAGGTAGGAGGTATTTTATTGCCACCAGTAGCCATAAAGGCCTCCCTGTATAGTGCATTAGTAGCTCATGCTATAGAAACTCATTTTGGCTCACTTTAGGAAGAAGCCCCCGCGAGAGCAGTGCTAATCTTCTCAGTGTCGGACACTTCAGGAGTCAATCGATGGGACAAACTGCGAGCTGTCTGTTAGAGCCACTGTTTCGGCCACCTGCTGAGGGAACATTGATCTCTGGAAAGATATCGTTAGCACTGTGCGCTACGTCCTGTCCACAGCGCTAACTGCAGGCCTCTGGTTTAGCGTAGCACTTAGCGCTAATCTGATGTTCTGTAACGTAACTCAGACGCAGACACATCAACCAAACAACACATTCTCTCTCTCTCTCTCTCTCTCTCTCTCTCTCTGTCACTCTTTCATCTTCTTTTTGTATTTTCTGCTTCTTTTCTTTGCTTTCTCTTTGATCTCTTTTTATTTCTTACTTTTTTGCTTCTCTTTTATCTTAATCCCCTCTTTTGCTTTGTCTTTTTCTCATTTGTGTTGGTATTCAGTCTCTCACCTAAAACTCTTTTATCTTCCTCTTTCTCTCTTTCATGCTTTCTCTCAATCACTCTTTTCTTTCTTTTTTTCTCTTTGATCTCTTTTTGTTTCTCACTTTCTTATTCTCTTTGATCTGTATCCTTTTTTTCCTTTCTTTTCCTCTTTCATGTACACACAGTACAGTGGAAATGTGTGTCTGCGGTAGCGCTAATGTCTGTCAGCTGACCGTCCTCTCACTGTCCTCCCTGTGTTACCCCCTTTACTAGCCTCCACTACACCGTTATCCCTTACTCACTCACTCCCTTACTCACCTCCCTCATTCACTCCCGCACTCCCTTACTCAATCCATTACTCACTCTTTCACTCACTCACTCTCTTACTCACTCACTCTCTTACTGCCTACCTTATTCACTCACTCACTCATTCTTTTTGTCAATCACTTATTCGCTTACTCCCTCCCTCCTTCACTTCCTTATTCACTCACTTATTCCCTCACTCACACACACACACACTCCCTCATTCACTTACTCACTCACTCAGGCACGCATTTCCTTACTCCCTCCCTTATTCAAGCCCTCACTCACTCACTCCTTCACTCACTCTCTTACTCAATCCCTTACTCCCTCCCTTATTCACGCCCTCACTCACTCACTCACTCTTACTCAATCCCTTACTGCCTCCCTTATTCACGGCCTCACTCACTCACTCCGTCACTCACTCACTCAGGCACGCATTTCCTTACTCCCTCCCTTATTCAAGCCCTCACTCACTCACTCCTTCACTCACTCTCTTACTCAATCCCTTACTCCCTCCCTTATTCACGCCCTCACTTACTCACTCACTCCTTCACTCACTCACTCAGGCATGCATTTCCTTACTCCCTCCCTTATTCAAGCCCTCACTCACTCCTTCACTCACTCACTCTCTTACTCAATCCCTTAGTCCCTCCTTCCTTCACTTCCTTATTCACTCACTCATTCCCTCACTCTAACTCACACACACACACACGCTTATTCACTCCCTCATTCACTAACTGCTTCACTCCCTCACTCACACCTTCACTACCTTACAGCCTCCCTCATTCACTCTCGTACTCCTCCCCCATTCCCTCATTCTTTCCTTCCCTCCTTCACTCCCTCCCTCACATTAAAGCGATAGTTCAGGCAGAAGTCTAATGTACAGGTTTCCTGTCTCTCCTCAGATGTAGTCATCATCCAGCTCCTGTTTGGTATCTGAGGTTTACTAAGTATAAGGCTAATGTTGCTAACTAGTAATGGAAGCTTATGTACACCAATTAGCATGGCCTGAATCATCACAGACTCCGTGTGGTGGTGTTCAGTTGGTGTTCATGATGAGATCATCAGCTGCTGATGGCTGATTAGTTCTGCCACTCCAACTCATCCCAAAATTATTGGATGGAGCTCCATCATCACTCCAGAGAATCCCTCAGCTCAGTGCTGGGGGCTTAGTACCCCTCTAGCCCACGCTCCGCTTTGGGCACGGTGACCTCATGTGATCACGGGTGATTAGAGCATCCCATTCTATTGGTCAGTACTTTTCTATGGAGATTATACAGCTGTGTGTGAATGCAGCTGAACTCACTCATAAGAAGGAGTGTCCAGATATTTTTGGACAAATATTGGAGGGTGCTCCGGAGATGTTGGCCCAACTCTGAAGGGTTTTGTTTTGTCCTCTTTCCGATCACTGCTGCCAAGACCCCCGATCACATTCCTCTCCGGACTGCTTCAGCGCGGCCCAACGGAACAGCTGTATGAGCAGCGCGGCCCAACGGAACAGCTGTATGAGCAGCCTGGCCCACCAGAACTGCTGTCAGATCCGATCCACTGCTCTGGAAGTTGGGATTTGTTGGTATGTAAACCAGTCTGAAGTGAAAAAAAGAACTGATCTGATAACTCTGCATCAGTTACACTGTGTCCAAATGTTTGTGGACACCCCTTATAATGAATACATTCAGCTATTTTAAGTTGCACCCATTGCTGACACAGATGTGCAAATGCACACACAGCTTGTCTAGTCCCTGTAGAGAAGAAGTACTGCCAATAGAATAGGACTCTCTGGAGCAGATCAACATCATGACCCTATTGGCTCTGTCTCTCTGTGTGTGTGTGTGTGTGTGTGTGTGTGTGTGTGTGTGTGTGTGTGTGTGTGTGTGTGGCTATTGGTCCGTTCATCATGAAATAAAGAACTCCCAGATTCACATTAGGTCCTTTTTTTTAAGTTAAAGTAAAAAAATTTTAATTAAAAAAATAAAGCAATCCTTGCTGCAGAACAGCTGAGCAGTCAACCGTCCAATTACTTTTGAGCACATACCAACAGGCAGGCTGTGTGTGGAAGTGATTGTGAAGCTGCAACCTGCTGTGCTATAACAACTATAATAACTTTGGTCAGCGTCCAAATATTTATGCCCCTGCCTGCATATGCTTTGACATGTATGTCATGTTTTTAAACACCAAACCCAGCTTCTCTGGAGTGGTGGTGGTGGTGGTGGTGGTGGAGGTGTTGTCGATGTCGGGAGGAGCAGGATCGCCCGATCTTTTGCTTCTAATTAACGCAGCGTGCCACGAAGCGCTGGAGATAACGGAGGAGAAGGAAGGAAAGGGGGATGGAGGAACAGCAGAGCCAGCAAAGCTAATTACCGAACTTCAAAAGGAAATATTAAAAATGAATAAGGCCAGGAGCAACAGTTTGGAGTGGGTGAATAATTGACTGCGAGTGCTTACCCTGCTGCCCAAGATTTTATTAACACACAACGCCCCCCTCACTCTCACAACTGTTATTTGGTTGAGGTTTCAGGGACCGATCGGGACCAGAAGCTTTGTAGTCTGGATGAAGACCAACCCCCCGAGCGCGAGAACCTTGTTTAAACGACGTGCCAAAGTCACCAGCTACGTGCCAGCGAGCGCAGAGCCTCGAATGCTTGTGTACGAGTTTGTCCTCCTCGTCTTGAAGAGCCCGTCTCTGTCCGACCTTGATTGAACTGCATATGAAAGGTAGCAGCGCTCCTTTTGTAGTGTTGCTCACCTCTTTGACTGCTATTCCCCTGCGCTCCTGCGCTCGCAGGAAACATCAAAAATTCATACCGCTAAAAGTGATCTTTCATTTCGAGCTGATGCCCCGAGACATAGTTTAATTATGACCCATTCTTTTATTCCTCACACACCACGACTCGCGCCAGGGAAGTGCTCTCCACACCACGAAAGCACCTCAGCAGTCCTTTGCTCCTGTAGTGAATTAGGGAGGTCATGTATACTGGCCATTTTGGGCAGTCAAAGCAGCTCTGACTGGACTCCACCAGACCTCTGAAGGCCTCCTGTGGTATCTGGACTCCTTCCAACGTTAGCAGCAGCAGATCCTTTTAGGTCCTGTGAGTTGTGTGTGGTGGGTGGGGCACTTTTGGAAGGTTCTGACCACTGCGTATCGAGGTCCTTCGTGTCCTATAGGTTGTGTGGTGGGACTTCCATCAGTATGGAAGCGTACGGTCATACGGGTCTACCAGCAGTGGCAGAAATCCCTACAGTCTGCAGGAGGTTCTCCTCAGAATTGTGGCCGGCAGTCAGGCGGTCAGGTATCGCCGGCGGGTCGGCACCTCAACTTCAGGAGAAATTGACAAGCGTAAGAATTTGAGACACTTTGACAAGAACCAAACTCTGATGTTCTAGATAATGACTGGGTCAGAACATCTCCACCAGAACATCAGGCTGCAGGTCTTGTGGGGTGATCCTCCCAGTATGCAGGGGTCAGTACCTACCAGAAGTGCTCCAAGGAAGGACAACCAGTGAACCGCCTCATGGAGGCCCCGCCCACCTCACAACTTGCAGGACTTAAAGGATCTGCCTGGCCATTGGTTAGATTATTCTTGTCCACAGGACACCTTTAGGCATTAGCAGCAGCATTAGCAACATCCCTCAAATGCTCAGAGCTACTGAGGGGGACCTACTCAATATTAGGCAGGTGGTACTAATGTTATGGCTGATCGTGCAGGTTATTTTATGCTGTGTTGTATTATTATATAGGAGGCAGTGTTGTCGTGCTCGAGCTCCCTGGTCTGTGACTCGGACTCCTCACTGACAGCTATTGAGCTCTGAGGTGGACGCTTGTTCTGTACGGTTGGGGAGGTGGACGGAGGCGTTGCCGCCGGTCACCCACGTATCGACGCTGAAATCAGCCTCAATTAGGCCTTGGCAGCGAAGAGGTGGGGGAGCTTTCAGGGGGTCAAACGATGACTGTAACCCGACATTAGCTCTCATTACTCACTTAGCACAGCTGCTAATCCTCTCCCGGCTCTACCGGGAGCTACGCGGCGGGCGTTAGCACGGAGCTGTGAGCTCTCCCCTCCTGATCTGATTCCCTGTGACACGCCGGGAGAGGAAATGGAGGGAAAAACCCATCTGGAGGAGCTGCAGTCTGGAGGCCGCGGTTTGTTCATTTGGTTTAAAATTAGGCTGCTGTTGGAGGCCGCTTCTCCCCCGAGCCCGTACCTATTTCCAGCGCTGTCTGAGGGTCAAGGTTTGGTCAGCGGAGGAGAAAAATAGCGTCCTCGTTTAAATAAGAGCTTTCGACTTGAGCTGGTTACCGAACCTCCCACAAACTTGTGCTTCTGTTGCACACACACACACACACACACACACACACACACAGACTCATACAGGAAAATGCCCAAGGGTACCTGCTCTCGCCTGCAGCAGCGTCCCGAACTACAGGTATTTATTTACACCAGGATTACAGATGCAGCCCATTTGGGCGTATGTTAGTGATGTACACGGCAGCGTGCTCACCAGCCCATGTGGACCACCACAGCCTAATAGAGTTTAAATATGCAGATATATAACGATCAACATCAAAACAATCAAGACGTGACCTCAACAATAGGTCAGTGTGTTCATTGGTCCACTGGAGCTTCTCTGTAAACACTTAATAAATGAGGGGCTTCAGCAATCGGGTTAGAACAAGGACCAGAATTCTGCAAATGTTCAAATGAGACAGATTAGAGAACATCATTTAAAGTGGGAGTTTGGGGGGTTTGGTGTGATCAGTTCGGTTCTAGATAACCTCCCCCAGTCAGAGCTGTTCTACCTGCTTTTAAAATCAGATCATTAAAATGGTGGAGGGATACATGCTGCAGGGTGCAGTGCGGCTACAGAAAGTAGTCCTCAAACAAAAGGCCACTATTTTATCATCATCGCCATTCCATATAAAACTGAGAAGACTCGTGTAGCTTCACTGGTGGGTTCACTGTGTGGTAGTTTTGTGGGTTTGGTGTGAAACGCTGGGTTCTAGATAACCTCTCCCAGTCAGAGCTGGAGTTCTACAGTGGAGGTTCTAGATAAGCTCCCCCAGTCAGAGCTGTGGTTCTACAGTGGAGGTGAAGGGAAGCAGACGTCTGAAGCTCTAATAAAAGCTCCTCACAGAAAGTTCTTCACCTAATGGTGATGAAGACGCTGCCTGATGCCTGAGACACTGTTCTACCAGAGTTCTGAGAAGAGTTCGGCTCTAGAACCTGCTTTTAAAATCAGATCATTAAAATGGTGGAGGGATACATGCTGCAGGGTGTAGTGCAGCTACAGAAAGTAGTCCCTAAAGAAAACTGCATTAGTTCAGATTCTCTATTCACTATTTTACCCTCATCATCATCTTCATCATCATCATCATCATCATTCCATATAAAACTCAGAAGACTCGTGTAGCTGCACTGGTGGGTTTGGATAGGAGATAAATTATGGGCTGTATCTGTGTTGTAGTCATGGCGACCGATGCCTGCTTCCGTTCACCAGTGCTGTAAAGTAATCCGAGATTCACACCAGACCTGATCTGAATGAGTCTGTTTGCCTCTCAAGCGCTGACTGATGTGGGTTCGAGGTCAGTTAAGGTGTTGGCGTTGAGGGAAAGTTGGGAATTGAATGGATATTAAGTCGAGTGGAGGGTAGAAAGGGAGTGAGTGTCAGAGTAAAGTGTTACTGAATGTTGTTGAATGAAAGTTGAGAGGCGAAGTGAATTTGGACGGCGGTGCTGAGCAGGAGTAATAGTCCTTGGTAATGCGTGGTCTTCTGTGGTCTGTGCGGTTGTTTTCGGGGGGGGGGGGATCTAATAGTGTTGATTTAGTTTTACACAGTGGGCCGGCGAGGCTGTCGCAGTGTCTCTGCTGTTTAGAGAGTGTTTGTGACTGTGTGTGTGTGTGTGTGTGTGTGTGTGTGTGTGTGTGTGTGTGTGTGCGATCAGCATTCTGATCAGTGTTGCCACCAGTCAGGCTTGTAGCCTCGTGTGGGCCGATTAAATTGACCATTCTGTCTCGGCCCAATCATGCATTCCAGCAATGAGGGGCGGCTTTCTGCAGGAGCCCTCCTGATTAGGGCAAGTCGATGCAAAGTCAATGGAGAGTCACTTCTTCATGCTTACTGTTCATGGTCCACTGGAGCTCATCTTCAAACGCTTCAGCGATGGAGGTGGGTGGGGTGGGGGGCGGGCTTTGGCGTTAGGGGTCAGATGAGGCCCAGAATTACACTAATTCTACAGTGATACACTTAAGATAAGTCATTTACAGGGAAACTCAGAGCTGTGGTTCTACAGTGCAGGTGAAGGGAAGCAGACGGTGGTGATGAAGACGCTGCCTGATGCCTGAGACACTGTTCTACCAGAGTTCTGAGAAGAGTTCAGCTCTAGAACCTGCTTTTAAAATCAGATCATTAAAATGGTGGAGGGATACATGCTGCAGGGTGTAGTGCGGCTACAGAAAGTAGTCCCTAAAGAAAACTGCATTAGTGGAGATTCTCTATTCACTATTTTACCTTCATCATCATCATCATCATCATTCCATATAAAACTCAGAAGACTCGTGTAGCTGCACTGGTGGGTTTGGACAGGAGATAAATTATGGGCTGTATCTGTGTTGTAGTTTTGTGGGTTTTGTGTGACGTTCTAGATAACCTTCCCCAGTCAGAGCTGGAGTTCTGCAGTGGTGGTCTATTGGAGTAGAGTGTGATGAGATGAGTGTGATGAGATGATGAAGCCTGTTCAGAGCGATCGTGATCTGATCTGTCCTGCAGACGAGTTCAGTTCATTCACGGGCCGGGCCCACGCCTGGCAGGCCGAGAGAGAGATTTGTCTGAAGGTCGGTCCGAACCATTTTTCACCTCCGTCTCCGTGACGCAGAGGAAGAAATCTGGGAGTGCAGGATATCGTGCCGGATTGCTTGATTAATTCTCCGAAAAAGCCAACAGATGGTGATGTTTGGGAGCCGTCAGCGCAATTAGAGAATCAATCAGCCCGCTCTGACCTTCACTTCAAATGGTCCTAATTTATTTGTCATGTGGGACAGATGTGCGGCGACGCACTGACATTTTATTTATCGGAATACGGTTATTTACTTCTGGAGAGCAGCCGAGCAGAGCCATGTTTCAGGTAGAGCTGCAGCTCGTGTTTATTACACTGTCCTGCAGGAGTTATCTCTCCTCACATCAGCTCTGTCTGCCTCCCCAGTTTACACTTTTTCCAGGCTGCTAAATTACCAGCGACTTGCTTTAGGCCAGCTTTTAAAGGAGCCGGAACAGTCCAGCAAAAAAATATGATTAATACAGTCCCTACCCTCGCCAGCACCACCCTGCTCACCCCAGCGGTAATTAATCACACAAGAACTCCGAAGCCTTTACTCTTTACGCTGCTGCTGTTTTAACTGTGTTGGACTTTATTGATTCACTGACAGGAGAAATTGCTCATTTTGCTCCCCAGCTATACCCAGTCTGGGACCATCCAGAGGAACAGCACCCCCTAGGGATGTGTCTGTGGTTAAATGAGCAGTTCAGTGAAAACTCAAACTCACAGTAATGTTCACTGATTCACTGATTTACTGATTCACTGATTCACTGATTTACTGATCTCGGATTCAGTTTGGTTGCTATCTGACGTGATGCTGCACTAATGTTGCTGACAAACAAAGGTGTCAAAAGTATTCATACTAATTCCTCAGGTAGAAGTGAGTGGAGATACGAGGTTTTAAAAGACTTCTATAGAAGCTGAAGTATCAACTGAAGCTTTTTCCTCCAGTAAAAGTGTAAAAGTACTGGTTTCAGAACCACTTCAAGTAGAAAAGTAAAAGTAATGGAAGGAAAACAAAGACTGAAAGCTTAGGCCGCACCACAGGGGTCTATAGTGCACTACCCCCCACCCCTCCCCAAAACCCCATTTCTCTAAAAGTCATAATGAGGAGAATGATCTATTAAAATGTTGATGTTAAAAATGTTGGGCTGCACTAGGCTCCTGTTTCAGCTGCAGATCTGCCCATTGAAAATGAAGCATTTCAGTAATATCAGCTCTATTAAAGGAGCGTCTCTGTGCTCTACTGAGCATCAACATGAGCTTCATGGAGGAAAATATGAGGAGTCGTTTTCTAGAAGCTCTGTAAAGCTGCAGAAAGTCAGACTTCAGAGGCGTGTGATCAATAAGCTTTATTGGAATGTAAATGTGGGGCTCAGTCGGGACGTTTCACTGCAGCTCTCTTGAGTCTCTGCCACGGACACAGTCTTCATACTAGACTACAGTTGCTGCGTTTGGGTAGATGGCGCTCTCTCTCCCCTCATCACTCTTCAGCGATGTTGGCCGGTACAGGCGTCTGTTAGCTGGTGTGGTGGAGTTTGGGACCAGGTGCTTTGGCCTGCAGTGTGTCGGCTGCCCGGCGATGCCGCATCTGCAGCAGTTAGAAAAGAGACTGTGTCTGACTTCGCCTGTCCCGGAGAGGCATGTGTTAAGTACTTACCTTCCTAGTGTCGGGAGCGTTGCTAAATTTATTAAATATAAATATATACATTCATATTAAAATAAAAATGTTCTAAGAATAGACATTAAAATATTTAAAGTTTCTGTATTATCAAAATAGCACACTTTTAAGAATACTTTGTAGTGCATAAAGAAATATGTAAATATACTGGACTGCTCCTTTTGTGTTAACACAGTTATATTTTTGGGACATTTTAAGTGAGTTACTGTAGCAGATGTTTTTAAAGCACTTTGAGAACACTTACAAATATATACAATTATTATACAATATACAATTATTATAAGAACAGTTAACTTAAACTAAACCTAAAACTAATAGACAGACAGCCAGACAGACAGATCGATGGGTAGACAGATCGATAGATAGATACAGATTGACAGACCGATAGATAGACAGGCAAATTGATAGACAGACAGATAGACAGCTCGACAGACAGACAGACAGATCGATAGATAGATAGATAGATAGATAGATACAGATCAATAGATGGACAGATCGACAGATAGACAGCTCGATAGACAGAAACAGATAGACAGCTCGATCGACAGATCGATCGACAGATAGACAGATCGATCGACAGATAGACAGATCGATCGACAGACAGATCGATCGACAGATAGACAGATCGATCGACAGATAGACAGACAGACAGATCGTTAGATAGATAGATACAGATCGATAGATGGACAGACAGACAGATTGACAGATAGACAGCTCGATAGACAGATAGATTGACAGACAGACAGATCAACAGACAGACAGACAGATACTTTATTGATCCCAAAGGAAATGTAACATACAGCAGTAGTAGCAGTAGAGTTGTACACTATAGGAACAGTACAGACAGAACTCTGATACCGATGCAGAGACGCATACTAATACAATCAATAAATAATGAACTTAAGAAAAAAAAGGTACTCCTTCACTAAATGTAATGTAAATGAATATTCAGTGCCTGTCTGTGGTTTGCAAATGTGACTAAGTAGACAACATGCATCCAGTTGGGCTAATAAAGAAATACAGTGCTAGAAATGTATTCTGTAATCCGTTAAATATAAGAATAGTAAAAATGTGCGAATATAAGTTTGCTAGTTTCAACAAACCTCAGACACGTTTCTCACTTCTGACTTTACATGAAGGCTGATTAAACCTTTATAATATTTTGTTACGGAACCAAAAGTGGTTCTTTTTCTACGTCATTGCTCAAAGAACCCTTTGTAGCACCTTTTTTCATATCACTGTAGGCACTATAGTTTTGAGTGCTGCTGTAAGCCACGTCTATTACTCATCAACTTCTATAAAGAGTGTGAGGCACATGCAGTTAGCATAATGCTAATTGGTGTACATAAGATTCCATTGCTTATTAGCTGCTACATTAGCCTCATAGCTCCAGTGCTAACCTAAAAAGGCACCAGCCGTGTCTTGGCTGATTTACTGCAGTTGGAGTGAGGGGGAGGAACTGTGTACGCCTGATTGTTGGTGGTGTTGTGATTTGGGTCTGGAAGAGGCTCGAGTGTTTCAAACAGGCCTGGAAAAGCTGAGCAATTTGACCAGTAATCTAATCTATTATGTGGACCTGATGAGAGGGGGGGGGGGCGAGAGAGGGGGGGGGGGTGAAAGCTCACGCTCAGACTCAATCATTTGTCCGATGGCGATGCCGGGCAGCAGTGATTAATCAGACGGCTCTGTCTGCGTTCGCGGGCTGTGGTGTGATGGATGATGTCTAGATGGTAACGTGGCCTCCGGTTACAGTGGTGGAGAGCCGCGGCTCGTTGTCGGGGGGGTCCTGGGGGAGCACGGAGCTCTTTTTTTTTTTCCCAGACGAAGCCCGTCTCTCAGCATCCACCGAGGCTCATTACCCAGCATCGCCGGCCCAGGCCGAGACGCAGCGGGGACCCCGCCGAAGCTCTGCGGGCACAAATAACACTTTTGGATACAATTATGGGGCAGCAGACGGAGCGGGTCCGAACAGCAGCCTCATCATCGGGAGCCGAGTAAAGGCGAAGCGACAAGGCTGCGGGGAGTCCCTGCGGCCCGGCAGGAGCCCGTAATCATTTTAAACGTGAAATATAGGCTTCTGCGCGCAGGACGTCATAATCCCGAATATTCCCTCGCTCTTTTGCATGCTAATGGAGGCTCGGGCCTGGAGCTCCGGAGCTGGCCAGGACATGAAAAACCCATCATCTTCTCAAGCCTCTAAGACAGGAATGAGGTTTAACAGCTGCACGGAGAACGGAAGGGATATGGAACGGAATGGATGCGGAAAAAGTCTCGTTGTTGAACCACAATGTGGATTACGGTGAAAGGGGTGACCGATTTTAAGCCCCCTTCAGGACACCTCCGGCAGCCGAGCTGCGTCCTTTTAAACTTCTCAACATCTGTGGCGAATCTAGGACCGCTGATTGGCATGCTAATGAGAAGCAGTACAGAAGCAGCACCTTATGGATGCAATCCACAGCCCACAGCCTCCAAACACCTAAAGTCATCTTCAAAGTCCCACACCTAACTCACCATCATCCAAGACTACCACTCATTTTTCAGAATTCTCTCCATGGGTTTGGTGTGAAACGCTCAGTTCTAGATAATCTGACCCAGTCAGAGCTGGAGTTCTACAGTGGAGGTTCTAGATAAGCTCCCCCAGTCAGAGCTGTGGTTCTACAGTGGAGGTGAAGGGAAGCCGACGTCTGAAGCTCTAATAAAAGCTCCTCACAGAAAGTTCTTCACCTAATGGTGATGAAGACGCTGCCTGATGCCTGAGACGCTGTTCTACCAGAGTTCTGAGGAGAGTTCGGCTCTAGAACATTTGATTGTTTGAATCTCAGAACTTTTGGATTTTGGCAATAAAATATCCTGGCACTTTATTGGCACCATGCTGCCAAATGCCAGGCGTGGGCTAGAGGGGTATTATAAAGCCCCCCAGCATTGAGGAGCTGTGGAGCAGTGGAGGAACTGTGTTCTCTGGAATGATGGTGGAGGAGCTCCATCCAGTACTTTTGGGATGTTGTGGATGATGAGGTGAGGTGGTGATCATCATGATCCAACATCCTGACCTCACTAACGCTCTTGTTGTTGAATGCAATCAAATCCTCACAGCAGTGCTCCTCCTCCAGAATCTAGTAGAAAGTCTTCTTCTCTGGACAGTAGAGACAGTTACTCCAACAGAAGCAGGATCAGCTCTTTTAATACAAAGCAGTGAATGAGCAGGTGTCCCAATACTTTTGTCCACACACTGCATCCTATTTAACCCGCTCTTTAGCCGGGTTAGCATGCTTGCTGACTGAGTCAGTGTGCATGTATTGGTACACTGGTTTGTATCAGTGGTGGGTTTTTTCAGGCAGGACGTCGAGACTCTGAGGAGCGTCCTGAATGCGCTTCCTCCCAAGACTACTTTTGGTCAAGATGCTGCCCAACCAGAGCGGTACCTTCCAAGACAGTGGCTGATTTAGTCTGTGACTGATTTAGTCTGTGCACAGACTTGTCTTACTCCTCATTCAGCAATTATTATTTTAGAATAATACCTGCGCTGCCCGGCTACTCAGCCCACCTCTTCAAAGACACAGCCATTCAGACTTCAAAGGAAAGCAGGATGTGATTGGCGGTGTAGGTACCTCCTCTCACCTCTGACAGATTGAGGCTAACTGATGTGATAGCAGAGAGAACACACTGAGAAAACCACACAAATACAACAGAGATGTTTTTAAAAACCTTAAAACGAGTGAGAATGAGCGAGCGAGAGTGAGTGAGCGAGAGAGAGAGAGAGGACGGAGAAAAAGCCCAACTCCAAACAGCTCGCCGTCCTCCAGAGATCCGCTGGGCTCTCGTCTCCACTCACCTGAAAAGGCGAGAGACGGCAGCTCGTGTTCCTCTGCTGGCTGAGGGCTAATGGTGGTGGACAGCTGTCCGCGGAGCCTCTGCGTGACGGGCCTGCTGATGAAGCCTTCCAAGAAGCAGCTCCAGATCTGTTGTGGAGAAGATTTCACACCAGTGTTCCAAACTGGGCACCGTGTTCTTTCATTCGGAGGCCTGGCACGTCCCGCCAACCAGCCAATGACAGACTCCTAATGACAAACTCCCAACAAGGCTGAGCCTTCGCCCACAGCGGCTCAGGACGTCCTGTTGAAGGTCCACAGTGGGTACTCAGTGGGTACTCAGTGGGTACTCAGTGGGTACTCAGAGGATACTCAGTGTCGCACTGGAGCTTAGAACATTTCCACAGTGAAGTTGAAGATCACTGCAAACCAGTCCACACTTACACTGATCAGCCATAACATTAGTACCAGCTGAAGTGAAGAACACTGATGATCTGCTTCCAGTGGATCCGGTCAAGAGGTGGATCTACATGTTAGGCAGTGAGTGAACAGTCAGTTCTTGAAGGTGATGATGAAGAATCTGAGACACTTTGACTAGAACCAAACTGTGATGTTCATCAGGCAGGTCTTGTGGGGTGTTCCTCCCAGTATGCAGTGGTCAGTACCTGCCAAAAGTGCTCCAACGTAGGACAACCGGTGAACTGGTGACAGGGTCATACACACCTATGCTCATCAATGCTTATAGAGGTCCACCTCACAACTTACAGGACTTTAGTTTTGGTGCCAGATACCAGAGGACACCTTCAGAGGTCTTGTGGAGTCTGTGTCTCATGTCTGTTGTGTGGCCTACGCAGTATTAGGCATTAGGTTTTAATGTTATGGCAGATCCGTGTGAAGAGGTTCTATTTAGCAGTTCAACCAGCATTGAGCTGTGGAGCAGTGGAAGAACTGGGTTCTCTGGACTGATGGTGGAGGAGCTCCATCCAGTGCTTTTGGGATGAGTTGTGGATGATGAGGTGAGGTGGTGATCATCATCCAACATCCTGACCTCACTAATGCTCTTGTTGCTGAATGCAATCAAATCCTCACAGCAATGCTGCTCTGGAATCTAGTAGAAAGTCTTCTTCTCTGGACAGTAGAGACAGTTACTCCAACAGAAGCAGGAGAAACTCTTTAATAGCCATGATTTCAGAAGAAATGAGCAGAATGAGCAGGTGTCCCAATACTTTTGTCATATAGTAAACTATAAATGTGGTTTGTAGTGCCCCGATCTAATATCTAGCCACTAGACAGTCACTGCATTGCGACACAGTTCAATATGGTTTATTGTTTCATGAAGTTTTCAAAGTCCCACCCTCCTCACTCCCCACCCTCTTCACTCATCAGCGCATCCCCAGAACTCCTCAGCGAGAGAGAACTGTTAACAGGATCTGCCAGTCGTTTCCCCTGCCTCCACTCCCCACACTAGTCCTCATTCTCCCCGTTCCCTAACTCACTTTTCTCCACTCTCTCCAAATGACTTCCTACAGCTACCAACGTCCAATAATCCAGCGCCTCCCCCTGCTCCCCAGCCCATTCACCAAGATCCAGATTGCCCGGCATGAACCATTCCTCTTCATCACTTCCATCAAATATGGCTTCATAATATCCAGTCATGTCCTGGCTGTGTTCCGGTCCGCCAGGCTGGGGTCCAGCGGAGAACCGTGGTAATCAAGCCAGTCCGTCAAAAGGTGTTGTCAAAACACCTCTGTGATGATGCGGATTTCAGCCCTTCTAGATTAAACACAAACATCTGGAGCTTCTACAGAGGTTCCACGTGACCCTGAAGCTTCTACAGAGGTTCCACATGTTCCTGAAGCTTGTAATAAGGTTCCATATGTTCCTGGAGCTTCTACAGAGGTTCCACGTGTTCCATAAAGCTTGTAAAGAGGTTCCACATGTTCCTGAAGTTTCTACAGAGGTTCCATGTGTTCCTGAAGCTTCTACAGAGGTTCCACATGTTCCTGAAGCTTGTAACAGACATTAGCCTGTATTTGAGCTGGTCTGCTTCAGTGGAACAGCGTCTCTCTCAGTAAAATGTTCTGCACAGAGCTGCAGCCACTGGTCTCCATTTTTTACATCCACAGCCTAGAACCTCCAGAAGGTCTGGAGTGACATCAGCCCTTTTAGGTCCCCACACCATCTAGATTACACTATATCTAGAACTTTCATAAGGACTAGAGTGAAGTTTCGTACTACCGTGCTCGTACTACCGCACTCACTCAGCTTATCTAGAACCTTCAGTAGGACTAGTGATTTTTTTTTATTCTGCTCACCTTACCACTCTCACTCACAGCCTATGTAGAACCCCCAGAAGGTCTAGAGGGATATTTAATTTGTTCGCACCACCGCTCGGACACACAGACCATCTAGATCTCCACACCATCTAGACTCTTGAGTGCTTACATTCACAGTCTATCTAGAACTTTTAAAAGGACTAGAATGAAGTTGTTTCTGCTCATACTACCACTCACATTCATAGCTTATCTAGAACCTTCAGTAAGACTAGTGATTTTCATTCTGCTCACACTCACAGCTTATCTAGAGCCTCTATAAGGACTAGACTTAGGATTACCTGATTGGACAGTTTTCTGTTCACAGATTTAACCCTTTAGTTTCCAGCAGAACTGAGTAGTGTCCTAAGACTAGTACTGAACTGCTGCGGAGTTGTACAGCCCCTGAAGGCCTGATGACTAGTTCAAATGGCTATATCCACCTACATTGAGGACCACAGACTTTCCCAGAATTCCTCTTTTCCCTTAAACGTTCTATTTACAACCCGTTGCCTTTTTTTTCTTACTGAGAAACTCTGGCACTCGTTATTCAGAAGCTCCATGCCGCTGGATTTTTCTTGACCTCTTGGTAGCCTTCAACATGGTCAACCATAAGATCCTCCTGTCCGTCCTCATCAGCCTTGAAATCCCTGGATGGCCAGAGTAGCCCGTTCATATCCGGCAAAATGGAGAGGAACCACGGAGACTCCGGCAGTGTCCCTCAAGGCTCAATGCTGGGTCCTGTTTTGTTGCCATCTAAACCCATTGTCTTAATATCCTCTCATGTCGTCTCAGCGCAGCAAACTCGAGCTCTGCCTCTCATCTTCAGATGTTCAGACTTGATCTCTGATATCATGCTGGCATCACACTTCAAATCTTAACGCTCGTCACAAAGCCAAAAGCCCTTCCACCCACCTTAAGCCCCTTGAGCCAGACGTTCTTCTGAACCCCGCTGCCCTTCAAGACACCACAAAGACCACCATCAAGGCTGCTCTGCTAGTGCGCAGATGGCGACGGTGTCTTAACAGCTGAGTTCCTTAATGCCTTCAAACGCAGATTGAGAACCCGTCTGTTCCCTAAGCGTTTAAATGAAAACTGATGGAGCTTCAGAGTGAAGGAATCTATTTTTTTTTATGTGTTTCCGTTTTTCCACTCGGACTCTCTGGCAGAGCTGTCTCTGACTCTGTGTCTGTCTCTGTCGCCGTCGCTTGATGGTATCTTCAGACTCTGGTCTTGCAGCAGCATCAGGGTCAGTTTAACAGGGCGCATCTCAAAGGCAGAGTCCCTCAGAGCTCCGTCCAGAAGAAGTCCAGCAGTTCTGTTTTATCAGGAAATGTGGAGCCGTGCATCTTCCTCGCGCACAACGTACAGAGTGTGTGTAGGTGCTCCTACGGCTTTGTCTGATCTGAGTGCTTCTATGCTCCAAAAACATGTTTTCCCACTTTTCCTTTTTATTCAGACATGAGCACCGAACTCACAATAAGACATGACCGAGTAGTACGTGACGGGGTGGTAAATTTCATTCTGGCCATAGTTCTTCACGTTCCTGGCCTAGCGCACAGACCAAAATAAAAAAAAAATAAAAAAAGAATTAATTTATATATATATATTTATTTAAATTGAAAATATTTTTATACATTATATGGTGCAGGAGGAAGTTCAGTACCATTGCTATTCAGAGCCAAACGTGGCAAATTTATTCTAAATAAATAAATAAATAAAGTGTGTGTATGTGTGTGTGTGCGTGTATATGTATATGTAAATGTGTGTGTTTATATAATGTATGTGTATGTGTGTATATCAGTGTCATGTTAGTTATTTATTTATTTATTTATTTATAAAACACATTTAAATACTGTTTTTTCCTCAAAATTCACCGTTTAACAGAGCGCTCGGCGGGTTTTCAGCCTCCCTCCAACACGGACGATGGGCTAGCTTGCCTTGGCTGAAACGCGTCGCTCAAGAGCTCTGAGCATTAGTGTGTTCCTGCTCGTCTGCCTCAGCGGAGTCGGAGCCGCTGGGTTAAATTACACCTCATTTCATTCAGCTGTAGAACCTTCTAACCCACAAACTGCAGCAGCAGAAAGACCCAAGTATGTCTTGGCTGATTTTGGGGGGAAAATGGTGGAAATTTGTTTGTCCACCAAAGTGTCGCTTTAACAGTGTTTACTCTTCCTGCTGTGTGGAAGTCTCTCCATTCCAGGAAACTAAAACACCCTGGAAACAACAGCAGAGCCGACGTCACCGGGGCCCGATTTGGCTTCCCTCGTCTCTGGTGTGGCTGTCATTCAGAAAGCTCATTCACAGTGTCATCTCTCCCTCTCTCGCTCCCTCTCTCGCTCCCTCTCTCGCTCCCTCTCTCGCTCAGTTTTTGGCAGTTTCAGCACATCCTCACTCCCCTTGACATAACAAGGTCCGGTTCCCAAGCCCCCCGCATCAGATGTGGGCAGCAGATAGCCCTGTGTGATAAGTGGCTTTTCTGCTTTCTTTTATCTGCTCTGGAAGAGCTTTGCCTGGGAGCTCTTTGCATTCAGAGCATTGTGGCGGTCCCGCGCTTCTCCACATCCTCTTTAAAAAAGCCCCCAGTGTGAGAGGGGCTGGCAGGGTGGCAAAAGGCCGGCTGGTGGCAGAGGGCCTGCTTTTGGCCTGCTTGTGGCGAGCCCACAATGAGGATGAGGTGGAAGAGCTCCAGACGTGCCCACCCGAGCCCACCCCGGCCCACCCCGGCCTGCGGGCCGTACGTGCTGCTGCAGGGTGAATTACGCTCGCGCTGCCGTTACTGCAAGATAGCGCGACTGTTTGGGAGTGTGTGTGTGTGTGTGTGTATGTGAGAGAGTCCATGTGCTCGGCTGCCCCGAGGGATCTGTAGATAAAAGAGGGGCAGAAAGAGAAGGAATGCATTTGCTGAGTAGCTGCAGTAACCCCCTGCTCACTGCGGTGAAGCTAATGGCTAAAGCTACAGATTCACACTGCTGCTGCTGCGGGGAATAAAATGGAGCAGCGTGTAGCTTTTGTTTGTGTGTGTTTTGTGTCTTTTGTGTGTGTGTGTGTGTGTGTGTGTGTGTGTGTGTGTGTGTGTGTGTGTGTGTGTGTGTGTTAAGCTGAAGCGGGAAGCCCCTTTTGAGTTGGTGAGGAAAGGCTTCAGCAGGACGGGAGGTTAGATTTAGAAGCTGCTCTAAATGTATTTATAACGGCTCATCTGCATTTCTCTGTGTGTGTGTGTGTGTGTGTGTGTGTGTGTGTGGATGAGCAGTTTTAACTTGCATTTATTAATACATTCACCCCCATTGTGTATCTTGTGTGTATGTATACGGCGTAAGACATTTTTCTGCACATTTCAACACAATTTTATTTATTTACTGAATTTAATAGATTGGATAAAATAGTCAAACATTAAAAATGGCACAAAAGACATTTTCTATAATATATGTGTATATATTTGTTATTTATGTATTTACTTTAGTGACTGTGTGTAAAAGGTGTGTCTGTATACGCAGTATATAACCAGCCTTGGCTCGGGAGGCGAGGTGAGGCGTGGTGGTGGGACTGTAGTAGGTGATGGAAGGTGATTAGATTAGGGAGCTCCACAGTGGAACGTCCGTTCTCGCTCCACCTTTACCACAGCAGCTCTGGAACATCCCAGCAGTGATCAGTTTCTGAGATGCGAGCAGGTCACCCCACCCCTCAGGACATCAGTCAGATCATGACCTTTGTCTGTGACGATGGATCCCTGCAGTAAACCCCGTCCCACCTGAAATCCACAGGATTGAACTGTCTGTCCTGCTTCTGTTGGAGTAACTGTCTCTACTGTCCAGAGAAGATTCTGGAGGAGGAGCATTGCTGTGAGGATTTGAACACCGCTCTTCCACAGCTCCACGGCTCCTCAATGCTGGGAGGTTCTTCACTGTGTGTGAAGGTCTGAGGTCTGATGTCAGAGTGGAGATCAGAGGTTTAGGAACGGAGAGAGGAGGAGAGCAGAGACCACAGCAGGAGGAGAGGAAACGTGTGTGTGTGTGTGTGTGTGTGTGTGTGTGTGTGTGTGTGTGTGTGTGTGTGTGTGTGTGTGTTTACAATTCTGCACCTCACACCACCCGAGAGAGAGCGAGGGAAACAGAAGAGAGAGGAAAATGGAGTGAGAGAGTGGGTTAGAGAGTGTGTGAGCGAGCGAGAGCTGGTGAGAGAGCGAGAGATACTGTGTATATAGAGAAGATCGAGAAAGCCATGAAGGAGAAAGGGTCGAGAGAGAGAGAGAGAGAGAGAGTTAGAGAGTGAATGAGAAAGAAAGGAGAGAGCAGGTAAGGGAGAGAGACCTGAGAAAAAGGATGAGAGAGAGAGAGTGAGAGATCAGGGTATGTTCTCTTTGATCTTTCAGTGTGTGTGTACAGTATATGTGTGTGTTCTCTCTCACTCTGGTCTGCTGTGTGTGTGTGTGTTGGCGGTGGTGGGAGGGCGGAGGGACGGGGGCGGGGGTGTAGGGGTGGTAGTGATGGAAGATCTGCTGAGTTAATCAGGGGTTCCTGATGGACCGGTTCTGGAAGCTGCAGAACCTCTTCCAGTCCATATTTCACCTTCCACCATAAACACACTGCTGACGGGCTGAACATGAAGACAAACGACTTCCCCACACACACACACACACACACCCCACACACACAGGGGCACACTGTTAGACAGTGGAGTTGGGTTATGCACATTTCTCCAGAATGTGACTCTGCAGCTGTTCTTTGGTCTGAATCAGATTTCTATGGTGAGCGGACCAATAGAAACGCTCCAAATGACCTGGAGTAGAATTGTACTCTGAGCTCTTCTACTGAAGGTTCAGAAAGCTTCTCCTCCTCCTGTAAAGCTGCTGTGCTCTGTGTAAGGGCCGGTGGCATGTGTAATAATACTGTGCCCCATATATATTTATGTTTGTGTGTGTGTGTGTGGGGACAAAAGTATTGGGACACCTGTTCATTCATTGTTTCTTCGGAAATTAAGGGTATTAAAAGGGTTCCAGAGAACACAGCTCTTCCACTGCTCCACAGCTCCTCAATGCTGGGGGGCTTTATACCCCTCTAGCCCACGCCTGGTATTAGCCAGCACGGAGCCAATAGGGTCATGTTGATTCTGTTGGCAGTACTTCTTCTCTACAGGGATTAGACACACACACACATACACAGATTAATACACATTCCCATATATGCATATAGTCATGGACCGTCTGTAGTGATGTGTGTGTGTGTGTGTGTGTGTGTGTGTGTGTGTGTGTGTGTGTGTGTGTGAGACCCTCAGCCCTCACACACCTTTCACTTTCAGATATTGTTTATACAGACGACTCAACTCAACAGGCAGAGTCTGTGTGGCATGGTTAACGGAATTAAGGTGCATGAGAGTGTGTGTGTGTGTGTGTGTGTGTGTGTGTGTGTGTGTGTGTGTGTGTGTAATGTAAACGGTCTGTACGGTGATGGATTAGAGTGAACAGAGCTGTAACAGAGTTATAATCTCTAACAGGTGGGCCAGTTCAGGGCTGTGGGAAAAGATGTTCCTCTCACAGGAAATGATTAAACACTGCTTTTACAGTGTGAAGGAGTGTATGTGTGTGTGTGTGTGTGTGTGAGAGAGAGAGAGAGAGAGAGAGAGAGAGAGAGAGAGAGTCTATATACAGTACTGTGAAATTCTCAGTCAGTCACCGACATCATTTAAAGTCAGTGGTCAGTGAGAGCGTCTACCTGTAATTAACTCTATATAACATTAGAATCAATCCCCCAAAAAACTTTATACATCTAAAAATGCTCATATGATCCACACGCTCATTCTGACAGACTGTAATACACTACAGGAAGCGTAGGGGGCGCTCTATAATGCTCTATAATGTTCATATGATCCACACGCTCCCTCTGACAGACTGTAATACACTACAGGAAGCGTAGGGGGCGCTCTATAATGCTCTATAATGTTCATATGATCCACACGCTCCCTCTGACAGACTGTAATACACTACAGGAAGCATAGGGGGCGCTCTATAATGCTCTATAATGCTCATATGATCCACACACTCATTCTGACAGACTGTAATACACTACAGGAAGCGTAGGGGGCGCTCTATAATGCTCTATAATCCTTTTTAATGCTTATAGCACTCTGAAGACTGTGTGCCGCACAGGTTGAGGGGGACATTTGTTAATATTTGGTAGTGCTTGTTCAGTTTTTAGAAATAATGTTTGTGGGCGGAGCTTGGACATGTCAGTCATTTGGTTAATTGGTTACTGAATTAGCTGTATTCTGTGAAGGAGCTGTGTCTGTGTCTGTGAATCACTGATGTGTCTGCTGGACTGGCAGCGGTGGAGCAGCTCGGAGAGAAATTCACCCAGCGTTAGTTTTATCTCACTGAAGTGCGCGCGTGTGTGTGTGTGTGTGTGTGTGTGTGTGTGTGTGTGTGTGTGTGTGTGTGTGTGTGTTAGAGAGAGAGCAGGGAGGCAGCAGGTGCTGGACAGGGCAGCTCTTCTGGGTGAGCGACTCGGACACTCTCCTGCTGAGACGAGTGCATATAAAGGCTGTACTCCCTGACAGCTCTCTCACACTCCTGCTCCGAGGTGTGAGTGCTTTTCTGTGTTCCTCTCGGAGGCCTGGTGGCACACAGACAGCAGAAGCTTATTAGAGGTTCTGTCTGAGGTGCCTCCAAGTGCCTCTCAGAAAAACGACCCTGAATTGTGTTTGTGTTGGTTCTGTTGTTTGCGTTTTTAGGGCGTCCACCGTTTACCGTCATTACAGCTTCTGACGGTACAACCACCACCAGGCGTTCTGTAGGAAACTGCAGGGAGATACTTCACACCTGCCTGAGATCTAAAGCCACCGCATCTGTTAAACATGGTGGTGGTTGTGGAGAGTTGGGGGGTTCTGAAATTTCCACACCTTCTGCCTGAGATTCTGAGCCTACCACCATATCTGTTAAACATGGTGGTGGGGGGGGCTCAGAGAGGCTCCATGGTCTAATGCACTGCCACTGTGGTCCGGGGATCTACCTTTACAGTAGAACACACACTCCTATTTTTCAAACATGGTTCTTCAAAGGCCATCCATTAAAGGGTCCTTTAGAAAACTACCTTTTGTAAACAGCTTTTGTAAAGTTTGTAAAGAACCTCCATATAATGTAAAGGCTTCAGGAGGTGGAGGTGTAGAACCTTTACATTAGAAGGTTCTTTGCACTCTGTTTTAAAAAGGACTCTACAGTTAAAGGGTCCTTTAGAGAACCATTCTTTATAATCTGTGTATAATGTAAAAGTTCTAGTGTTCGCCTTTTAATCCGTTTAGAACCTTTACATTAGAAGGTTCTTCACACTCACTCTGTGTCTCTCAAGACTCTTTCATTGAAGGGTTCTTTAGATAATCTTTTTCTTTAGTTTAAAGAACCTCCATATAGCCATGTAATAATATAAAGGTTCTATGGGGAACCCTTAAATTGGTGTAGATCCTTTGCAGTAAACATTACAGTATCTTCACCCTCACACTCCTCAGTTTCAAACATGATTCTTAAGGAACCAAAAGTGGTTCTTCTCTGATCACACCAAGGTAAAACTTTGTGAAAATTGGAACCCTCACAATGATCTAGAACATTTACATTACGCTTTAAGTTTATTTAAAAAAAAAAACTCTTTTAAAACATGGTTCTTTAATTAAACTGCTTTTTTTGGGAAGTTATTTAAGGAACCTTTTTAATATGTGTTGTAAAGGTTCTAGGGCGTATTTAACTGGTCTAGAGTCATTGCATTAGAAGGTTCCTCACACTTTAACATCTTTGTTTAATGTTTGGCTCTTAGAGAACCAGTACTGGACTTTTCTGGAATCAAAGGTGAACATTTTGGGGGAAAATGGACCAGTTTAACCGCAGAACCAGTTTATTTCTATTTGTACGTTCTAAGCCGTTTCTACTCCAGTCAGATGGAAGATCTTCTCGAGGACGGGAGAATGTGATTTTTCCAGTCAGCAGAAAGTTTTACGCTACTTTGAACAGAACAGCACAACAGAACCACTTTACAAACAGCCAAGGTTCCCCCGACGGAACCCAACCCAACCCGCTACCAGAATAACTACACAGGCGGAGACAGGCCTTCTGTCTGTCACATGAATCATCATCTGAGAGCGTGCTGTACATTTCCTCCAGCTTTGAAGAGCACAGGAGAAATCAGCTTCAAAGCCTCGGAGCTTTGCATCCCATCTTCTCTGAGAGTCGAGTGTTTCGTGAGGGCGCAGGCTGCTGAATGAGAAACGAAGGACGAGAGAGATGGAGACAGAGGAGGAGGAGAGAGAGCGAGGAGGAACAGAGGTTGAGTGAATTCGGTGTAAAAGTCAGCAGAACCTTCAGAAGAATGAACACAGTTTCAGAGCACTCCCCCGTTCAGGACCTCCTAATATGGAAACTGAGCCTGATTTAAAACAAGGTTCTGCACCAGGCTAGGGATGAGCTTTATATTTCAGAAATGGTTCTCTGAAGCACCTTCAGTTAAAGAATTCCATTCTAAACAATACATGCGAGAAACCCTCTAATGTAAAGGTTCTACACCTATTTAAAAGTTCCCTCTAAATAACTTTCCAAAAATGATTCCAAAAAAGGTTCTAAAGGTTCTTTAAGTGGTCTTTGCATTAGAAGGTCCCTCACACACTCTCACATCTTTGTTCAATATTTCGCTTTTAGGGAACCAGTGGTGGTTCTTTTCTGATATCAAGGGTTAAATATTTGTGGGGAAAATGTTATGTTCTTACGTTTAAGGAAGATCTTCTGACTTGAGTTCTCTAAAGCACCTTCAGTTCCAATGTAAAGGTTCTATACCAGTAAGTTCCCTCTAGAGCCTTTGCAGTATATCTAGAATATTTCCAAAAATGGTTCTCTAAAGGACCCTTCATAACAAGAATCCTATTCCAAACAATGAGTGTGTGGAATGTTCTAATGTAAAGGTTCTATACCAATTGAAATTCCTTCTAGAACAGCTACAGTCTATGTTCTTGTACAGTGCCATATACAGTACAGTCATACAGGCAAAAATTCCCAGCCTACAGGAAGTTCTCCTGGAGCACAAGTGAGTGAGGCCTGCTGGGTGCCGCTCTGTTCTGTATGTAGATGGTCTGCAGCTCCCTGAGGAGGGTTCTTTCAGAGGTTGGTGGTGAAGAACCTGCGCTGACGTCCAGAAGCAGTTCTTACCTGAAACTGAATTGATTTTCATTCACAAGCTGTGAAACCCACTGGTGGTCCCTGTCGATCAGTGTCGTCTTTCAGCCACGATTCTGAGAGAGTTTCCTGTAGGCTGTAGGGATTTCTGCCACTGCTGGTAGACCCGTATGACCGTAAGCTTCCACACAGCTGCAGATTCAGCTGCTTCCTTCACACGAGACCCTCACTGCACTGCGCTGCACCACCTCCTCTCAATCTATGAGTCCCATTACACACCCCGCAGGTATTCATATGTCCATATCCATGCAGCGCCATCTGCAGGATCCTGAAATTATTACCACCTTAAACACTCAAGGAGTAATATTTTGTGTATGAGGAGCTTTTATAAATAATGTATTTTAAATATATTTTACAATATACAGATTATTCCCATTTAATTGAATGCATATATACATATGTAATAAGACATATGTAATGTATATTATAAGACATGTACTCTAAATATATATAATATACTATTTAATGTTAATAAAGTATAAAGTATAAATGTTTCATCACATAAATAAAAAAAGATTTTCCAAAATATTTCTGTTCTGCAGTAGATGAAAAGCAGCAGTAATTTGTATATTGGAAACAAAATTAACACAATACAATATTGATAAATATATTACATAGTATTTTAATATATCTTAATTGCCCAAATATTCTCCAATATGTAAAAAGACACATGGGGAAATTATATATATATATATATGTATATATATATAATATGATCTAGTGTTGTCCATTAGTTTGTACTTCTGACTTTTCTCTTTCAGAAAAAGGGCAAAAACATCAGAAATGTAAAAACAGGATTCTGTAAAACAATACTGTACACACACAAACACACACACACACACACAATTCCCCTGTTATTACAATGGCTGGTTTTCGTTTTAACACCACAACAATCCAATTAATGAGCTGCGTGCAGTTGGCTTAGCGCCCAGCCGGATGAGGACGCGTGCCACTCTGGATCACAGCGTGATTCCGACCCAACAACCACACTTATTAAACACACTTCCACTGGGGTTAGTACCAGCCAGAACAATCAGCAGAATGCTTACAACACAGCGGTCCACCACAGTGACCAATCACTCCCATCAAAGTGTGTCCTACAGTATGTCCTACTTTCACTATAGTACAGTTTCAGCTCTTTAATTGAGTTAGATTGGGATACAGTACCATGCTTTCACTATAGTACAGTTTCAGCTCTTTAATTGAGTTAGATTGAGATACGGTACCATACTTTCACTATAGTACAGTTTCAGCTCTTTAATTGAGTTAGATTGAGATACAGTACCATGCTTTCACTATAGTACAGTTTCAGCTCTTTAATTGAGTTAGATTGAGATACGGTACCATACTTTCACTATAGTACAGTTTCAGCTCTTTAATTGAGTTAAATTGGGATACAGTACCATACTTTCACTATAGTACAGTTTCAGCTCTTTAATTGAGTTAGATTGGGATACAGTACCATACTTTCACTATAGTACAGTTTCAGCTCTTTAATTGAGTTAGATTGAGATACAGTACCATACTTTCACTATAGTACAGTTTCAGCTCTTTAATTGAGTTAGATTGGGATACAGTACCATACTTTCACTATAGTACAGTTTCAGCTCTTTAATTGAGTTAGATTGGGATACAGTACCATACTTTCACTATAGTACAGTTTCAGCTCTTTAATTGAGTTAGATTGGGGTACAGTACCATACTTTCACTATAGTACAGTTTCAGCTCTTTAATTGAGTTAGATTGGGGTACAGTACCATACTTTCACTATAGTACAGTTTCAGCTCTTTAATTGAGTTAGATTGGGGTACAGTACCATACTTTCACTATAGTACAGTTTCAGCTCTTTAATTGAGTTAGATTGGGGTACAGTACCATACTTTCACTATAGTACAGTTTCAGCTCTTTAATTGAGTTAGATTGGGATACAGTACCATACTTTCACTATAGTACAGTTTCAGCTCTTTAATTGAGTTAGATTGGGATACAGTACCATACTTTCACTAAAGTACATTAAGAACATCAGCTAAATAACACAACATGCATATTCTGTCTGTAGTTCAGAAAACACTCCGAGAGCGTTCACCTCTACAATGGCTCGTCCTCTCTTCTGCAGCACCCAGAGGGCTGAAGGGTACTCTTGAGACAGGATTGTGAAAAATTGCTCAGACCTGTCTGGGCCTCCCCTGCCGCATGAAAACACAAAGATGTTGTGTATCGGGCTGACATGGTGTTTCACAGACATTTGCAGTCAAAGCCTGGCCCACTGCTCCGTCCCCCACGGCTCCAAATCATCTCTTATTGTCCCAGTTCCAACAGAAGACAAAAATAACCTGCCTCAGTGACTACAGACCTGTTACACCCACACCAGCTCCAGCGAACACCTCGGAACATCTGATCCTGTCCTACCTGTCACATCTGTAGGTAGGTAGGTGTCTGAGGCATGTAAGCATGGGTTCTAGACAGAACGGAGTTTGTGGATTTCAGCTCAGTGATCAAACGTTCCGTCTCTGAATGAAGGTGAAGCATTCTGCAGTTCTGTGGATGAAACCAGATTCATGGTAAACTGGAAAGAACACGAACACCAAGACCTAACAGGAGTGTGTATAGAGCTTTACAGGCGCATATAGGGTTCGTCAGTTTCTTCCCATGTGTGTATTTTGTTCTGCTGTGTGTGTGTGTGTGTGTGTGTATAGTGCTGTCAGGTGTGTATACAGTTTGTCAGGTGTGTGTAGAGCTTCACAGGTATGCATGGTGCTTTACAGGTGTGTATAAGGTGTGTGTGTATTAATAGCTTCAGATGTCTGTATCTTCATGTGTGTTTACAGTTCCTCACAGGTGTGTATAGCGCTTCACGATGTGTATATGTATTTTGTCAGGTGTGTATGGTGCTTCACAGGTGTGTATACAGTTTGTCAGGTGTGTATGGTGTTTCACAGGTGTGTATACAGTTTGTCAGGTGTGTATGGTGTTTCACAGGTGTGTATACAGTTTGTCAGGTGTGTATATATATTTTATCAGGTGTGTATAGTGCTTCATGATGTGTATACATAGGTTGTCAGGTGTGTATGGTGCTTCACAGGTGTGTATACAGTTTGTCAGGTGTGTATGGTGCTTCACAGGTGTGTAAATATATTTTGTCAGGTGTGTATGGTGTTTTACAGGTGTGTATAGTGTTACATGTGTGTAGAGCTTCACAGGTGTGTACACTGCATAAAAGGTGTGTGTATAGTGTTACATATGTGTGTGTAGAGCTTCACAGGTGTGTACATAGTTACTTAGGTGTGTATAGTGCTTCACAGGTATGCATGGTGCTTTACAGGTGTGTATAAGGTGTGTGTATTAATAGCTTCAGATGTCTGTATCTTCATGTGTGTTTACAGTTCCTCACAGGTGTGTATAGCGCTTCACAGGTGTTTATACTGTTTCACATGTGTGTGTATGGAGCTTCACAGGTGTGTGTGTGGGAGATTACTAGGTGTATACATGGCTTCACATGCACCTCTAGATCTTCACAAGGGCTCAACAGGTGTGTATTTAGGGATTAACAAGCATGAACAGGGCATAGGCATTGGGCTCTGCAGGGGTACATGCATGTGAACCTGGTTTCACAGGTGAGTGTAGAGCTCCAGAGGCCTGTTAGGGGCTTAACAGGCGTCTGTATTTCTGCAGGTGTGTGTGTGTGTGTGTGTGTGTATAGAGCCTCTGCAGGTGTACAGGGTGCTCTCAGCTTCCACTACAGCATTGACCTCCAGATTAAAGCTCTGCAGTTTTGCAGATGGAGTTGAAAGAGCACTAATGTGGAACGGCTCATCACCTGCTGTGCTGAAATCTACCTCACCCACAGCCTCTAAACGAGCTGGAAACGAGGATTGACTCCGCAAACACTCTCCAACATCATCAGCAGCAGGAATCAATGACCGCCATTACTGTGCTCGAGTTCCTCAAAGTCATTCGCACACTTAGCCAACAAACACCCTCTCCTGCCCGACAGAGCCGCCCAACAGAGCTACTGAACAGAGATTCAAAAGTATTTGTACTCGGACTTGTCTGGCACTTCAAAGTATTTGTACTTAGACTTTTCTTTGTCTCTAAAGTATTTGTACTCTGGCTTGTCTGGCACTTCAAAGTATTTGTACTTAGACTTTTCTTTGTCTCTAAAGTATTTGTACTCTGGCTTGTCTGGCACTTCAAAGTATTTGTACTTGGACATGTCTTGGTCTTAATAGCATTTGTACTTGTTTTGGACTCAGACCGTGTTGAACTGTTGGACTTGGATTTGTACTCAAAATGATTTCTGATCCAATACTAATTATACTCATAATTATATTGGTATCAATAGTATTTGTACTCAAACTTGTCTTGGACTTAAAAATATTTGCACTTTGACTTGTTTTTGGGCAAAGTATTTGAATTTAAATTAATCTCTAATTTAATAGAAATTCTACTTGTAATGATCTTGGAATCAAAAGTATTTGTACTTACACTTGTCTTGGTCATCATTCTGGCCCTAGACAGGCTATAATCTCTAAATGTACACCAGCAATGCAGAGCTACAGTGAAGGGGTTTCTAATAAAGTGTCCAGGGAGTGTCTATAATGAGGCATGCACTGCGTGTGGGGGATTTTAGTATCTAGTATCAGCTTTGATATTCATCTGTTAAATAATAGGAATGATTCTGGAGAGCAGACGCTGACTGATGTTCTCCAGGCTGCTGTGAAGAGGCACTGATTCATAGGTTTAATATTCCACTCTTTTATCCACCACTCTGAGCCCTGACTGATCCAGAGCGTCACCTGTGACCTGTTTTCTTTTCCTCCAGCTTTATTTATTTCATCTTCTCACTCTGCAGTTGTAAACGTTCACAAACATCCAGTCAGAAGCTTCGGATTGTCTTGACCCCTCCTGCGACTGTGATCTCCAGCAGCTCTGCTCGAGTGTCCGTCGGTTGTTGTACCTCCGCTCTCTGCTCTGCATAATGATGACCCAGATAGAGAACAGGGAGCGCTCCCCATTCTCTTCAGATGGTTCTGTTGTGGTGCCAGTCATCTGCCGCTCCTTTGTGTGGGTGAAAGCAGCCAGCGTGCAGATGAGCGCAGATGTGTGATGTTTTATAGGAGATAGAATGAAAGCGCTCGGTGCGAGGAGCCCATTATATATCTGTCTGATCAGCGTCAGCGTTAAACTGTCAAGCCTGACATCCTTTCTCCATCAGATATCACCTCCTTTACTTACTCCCTCTCTCTCTCTCGCTCTCTCTCTCTCTCTCTCTATATATATATATATATATATATATATATACGCTGCACTGTTCTGTACAGAGATTTTAGTCTCCTCACCCCATCACTCTACCCCCCGTCTCTCAGCAGTGAGAGGGTTCTACTGTAGAAGCTCCAGATCTCCTCAGAACAGATAAAGCAGCTGAACATAAATCCAGTAAAAAGGAGAAACAAGAGCTTCTCATTCTGAAGAAAGAAAGTAGTGAGATCTTGTCGGTGAGCTAGTCTGAAGAACAGAGCTCGGTTCCTCCAGGGTTTCTCCTGGACGCCCCCCAGTCCAGCCAGCACAGCGTGGAGGATGTGTTCACCTCCATCAGCAGCAGCAGCAGCAGCAGCAGCAGCTCACCTGATTTACCATCATTAAGCCCTGATTTACCACCAAACCAGGTGTTGATCTGAGGAGAACTCTAAATAACACTAGACTCCATGAGGAGAACTTTGCAGTATGTATATACACTATATATAGTGACTATAAGTGTATAAATGCTCTACAGGAAACAAATTTAAATATGACATTTTCTGCCTCAATTTCATATAAACTGAATTTACTCACAATTACTCTGGTTATAGAGCCTTTATAGAGCCCTATATTTCTGGGACGTGTGTGTGTGTGTGTGTGTGTGTGTGTGTGTGTGTGTGTGTATATATATATATATACACAGTTAATACTGGAACTAAAGGAAAATCTAAAATACAGGGCCTTCAACACTAAACTCTGATGTTCTGTGGTATGGCCCTTTTAACTGATCTACACCTGCACCACTGCCCTCCACTGATCTCCACCCGAACCCCTGCACCCCACTGATCTCTCTCTCTCTCTCTCTCTCTCTCTCTCTCTCTCTCTCAGGTTTTGGCATGGGGAATACACAGTGGCCGTCAACATCAACGACTACCTGGACGTGTACTGCCCGTACTACGAGAGTCCGCAGCCCCACAGCCGCATGGAGCGCTACATCCTCTTCATGGTCAACCACGACGGCTACCTGACCTGCGAGCACAGGATGAGGGGCTTCAAGCGCTGGGAGTGTAACCGGCCGCAGAGTCCGGACGGGCCTCTCCGATTCTCTGAGAAGTTCCAGCTCTTCACTCCGTTCTCACTGGGCTTCGAGTTCCGCCCCGGACACGAGTACTACTATATCTGTGAGTATGGAGACTCATTCACACGGTTCTCCACACATCCCCCAAACACCGTCCATCAGACAGACCATGTCCTTTAGTTTATTATTAGCACTGATCCAGTTTAGGCTTATGTACACCCGTTAGCACGCTGCTAACTGCAGGCCTAAACCCTCACACACTCTCAGTAATCTCTAATGGACTCGATTATCTGGTTTCTGACACTGTAGTACTTACTGTTATCTAGAACACGGACTGAAGTGTACACCTGTCATTTGGGCAGGGGGGTAGGGGGTGTTCTATCGTATCCTTTATCCTGTACCCTGACTTACTTCCCAAGATGTTCAGCTGTTCTGATTGGCTGCCCTGTATCGTGCATTATTTAAAAGAGAGAGAGAGAGAGAGAGAGAGAGAGAGAGAGAGAGAGGGAAGGACAGAGACAGAGAGACATCTGTGGTAGTGAACACACACTCACACACACTAGTGCACTAGGGCCAGTGAGTACACCCACACACCCCCAGAGTGGTGGGCAGCCAACTCCAGCGCCCAAAGAGCAGAGAGGGTAAAGGGCCTTGCTCAAGGGGCTAACAAGGGCAGCTTGCCGAGCCCGGGAATCGAACCCACAACTCTGTTATCGATAACCCAGCGCTGTAACCGCAGAGAGAGAGAGAGAGAGAGAGAGAGAGAGAGAGAGAGAGAATGAGAGAGAGAGAGAGAGAGAGAGAGAGAGAGAGAGAGAGAGAGAGAGAGAGAGAAAGAAAGAGAATGAGAGAGAGAGAATGAGAGAGAGAGAATGAGAGAGAGAGAATGAGAGAGAGAGAGAGAATGAGAGAGAGAATGAGAGAGAGAATGAGAGAGAGAATGAGATTGAATTACAGATTGTATTCCCTTTAATAACAGGAGGAATAGAAACAGGGGTGGGGGGTGGGGGCACTGTAGTGATGAAATCAATAACCCAGTTTCATACACACAGAGATCAATAATGCAGACAGCATCACTCTGACTGGGTAAGATGTCGTCGGGGCTGTGGAGGAGATGTGGACTGAAGGGCCGAAAGAGCGGTCAGATCACTGCCGGGCTAAAAATGAAAAACCTTTGCTGGATTTCTTACCATCCCGTCCCATCCTCACCTCCCTGACCATTCACCTCCCTGACCATTCACCTCCCAGTTCCTTTAAAACACTGAGGTCTGATGCCTGATGCCTCCCGCTGGTAGAACGGAGCTTTTCCACCAAAGTTTAGATTCTAACAGGCGGGGGGCTCTAGAACCACATATTTTAGGCAAGTTCTGATGTTCTGCTGTAAAGTAGTTCCACACTGCAAACCCTAAACTGCTGTTATCTTCGGAGAACGTTCCTCGCCGCTGCAGGCTGGAATAATGTCTGTTAATGTTAATGGAGTCTAGAGGATGCCAGGGGGCGCTCTGCTTGACCACAGCGGTAAAAACAAAGGATCAGAACCAGATCAGGCTTAAAATAGCCGATACCTGATCCACTGAAATACGGGACAGATGACAATTCATGGTTCTACTGTCCAGGGAAGGCTTTCTACTAGACTTGGTATTGCTGTAAGGATTTGATTGCATTCAGTGACGAGCATATTAGCGAGGTCAGGATGTTGGATGTTGAATCACCACTCAACTCACCCCAAAAGTACTGGATGGAGCTCCTCCACCACCATCATTCCAGAGAACACAGTTCCTCCACTGCTCCACAGCTCCTCAATGCTGGGGGGCTTTATACCCCTCTAGCCCACGCCTGACATTAGGCAGCATGGAGCCGATAGGTTCAGGGACTAGATAGGGACAGGGACTAGACCAGCTGTGTGTATTTGCACATCTGTGTCAGCAATGGATGCAACTTCAACTAGCTGAATGCATTCATTAGAAGGGGTGTCCAGAAATATTTGGACATATAACATATGCATTAGGCTGTTTTTTTTTAAGTGTAGAGTGAGAGATGCATTTATCACAGGGGTTGATGGAACTGCTCTGTTCTCTCACTGCTGCTGAAGACTGGGAATGGAATAAGGTCCATACTTGGGGCAAAGGATGGGAGTTCTGCTTCTCTGTAGCGCTGATCCAGGTGGATTTTCCATCATCGTTTATTTTCTAGCAAAAGAAAGACTCTTCAGTATCTTCAGCTCCATCAGCTCTAATTCAGAACAACTGCTTCAGAAAGTCAGGGATGAAAGCTCGGCCTGCTTGAGAGCGCAGCAGATTCTTCCTCAGTGATGGAGCCACCAGCTGGGCTCCTCCATATTCACGGTGTTGGAAGCAGCTCAGGTTTGTTTGATGTTAAACGTTCTGTAGGCTGGTGAGGACGCAGAACGTCCTGCAGCTATTTCAGAACACGGCCCTGCAGAGACTTTATAATCAGACCGGATTTCCATTTTCTTCAGCGTTAGAGGAAAGTTGAAAACTCAGGTGTTTTACTGAACTTACTGAACTGTACAGTGTGAGTCCTCACTCTCACAACTACACCAACAACTCCCACAACTTCACTCTCCATCTACAGTTCACTCCCAACAGTACTTTTAAAAATGTAACCAAGATTTTACTAAAGTTATTTCCACTGAATTACCGAACAGGTACAGAGTGAATACGCTGAATACTGGGAGCTGAAAAACCCATAGCAGATACTGAATACAATTACAGTAGATATTCATTCATTCAGAGTGGAGGATTAGTTCATAGTAGATACTGAATAATTCACCGTGGATACAGAGTAGTTCACAGTGGATGTTGAATACATTTTAGTAGTTAATGGATTTATAGTAGATATGGAATAATTCATAGTGGATGCTATATAATTCATAGTGGATGCTGAATAATTCATAGTGGATGCTATATAATTCATAGTGGATGCAGAATAATGTATAATGGCTGCTGTCTGTTTCACATTAGATACTGAATAATTCATAGTGGATACTGAATAATTCATAGTGGATGCTGAATAATTCATAGTGGATGCTATATAATTCATAGTGGATGCTGAATAATTCGTAGTGGATTCTATATAATTTATAGAGGATGCTATATAATTCACAGTGGATGCAGAATAATTTATAGTGGCTGCTGTCTATTTCACATTAGATACTGAATAATTCATAGTGGATGCTGAATAATTCATAGTGGATGCTGAATAATTCATAGTGGATTCTATATAATTTATAGAGGATGCTATATAATTCACAGTGGATGCAGAATAATTTATAGTGGCTGCTGACTATTTCACATTAGATACTCAATAATTCATAGTGGATTCTATATCATTTATAGAGGATGCTATATAATTCACAGTGGATGCAGAATAATGTATAGAGGCTGCTGACTATTTCACATTAGATACTCAATAATTCATAGTGGATACTATGATTTAGATTTCATATTAGATAATTAATGGATGGTTTATAGTAATGGATACTGAATAATACTAATGTATAATAATGTGAATAATAATAATGGGGCTTAGGGGGTTAGAAATGTGTACATTTAACTGTACTGATAAGAGTGTGTATGATAATAATATTTATATTAATAATAATGCTCGGGTATGTTTGAGAATAGCAGCAGCAGCAGTGTGTGTGTGTGTGAGAGAGAGCTCAGTAGTGGTGTTAGATGTGAGTCTGGAGGGAGTGCAGTGTATCGCTGTGTGATCAGTCTGAAGAATCTGTGTTAAGCTCTACATACTGAAACCTGTCAGGCTGTATAAACACTGAATAAACCTACAGTCTGTGTTTTTCCTCCGTCTCAGCCCCGGAGGCCCCCCGCTGCACCCACCTGTCTGAGACGCCCCAGTCAGGTGTGAGAGCTCAGAAACACTCAGCTGAACAAAAGTTTCAAAGTCAGCGTGAATCAGATCGTAGAGCGATCTCCTGCAGCACTGCGGAGCGGAGCGGGGACGGGGGCGGGAGCGGGGGTCTCTGAGCGAGCTGAGCGTTTCCTCTCTGTGACAGGTGGGGGCCGGCGTGTTAGGAGTGCAGTAGCTCAGATTTGAGTTTAGTATTTGATCAGAAATCAGACCCTTATGGTTGTGTCGTTTCCTTCTGATGAGTTGTGTCATGATGAACCATCCCAGCACGCTCGACTCATTCCATCTGCTGGGGGCTGAAGCATTAATACAGTACTGGACTTCACCATGATCTTGCCATCTCCTTCCAGAACTCACTGGTCACTCCATCTGCAGAAGCACAAAGCCTCAAAGGTGTAGTCGCTGATGACCAGTTATCGGTCCTGCGGATTTCTCCTGTACAACATCCGGAGAATTCCAGCCTTCCTCTCTAGAGAGTCGCCCAGGTGCTCGTTCAGTCTCTCCTCACTTCAAGACTTGACCACTGCAGCTCCCTTCTGGCTGGTCTTCCTCTGCTCACCATCAGACCCCTGCAGCTGATCCAGAACACAGCGGCACGGGTCGGGTCGTCTTCAATGTTCCTAAATTCAGCCATGTTCAGCTCCTCCTCTGCTGCGTTCTCTCTTCACTGGCTTCCTGTAGCTGCTGCCCTCATCAGATTCAGACCCTGACTCTGGTCTACAAAGCCAAGACTGGACCAGCCAGCCCCTCCGTACTTGATGACGATGGTCAAAAGCCTGATCTGCACCGAGAGCCCTTCCAGCTTCAAGTACGGCTCGGCTCGACCCGCCATCCTTTAAGATCCACAGAAGACGAGCGTCCAGACTTTTTACTGCCCTGCACCGAAGTGGTGGAACGAGCTTCCCCTGGGTGTCCGAACAGCAGAGTCCAACACTCACTGTCCTCAAACCCAGACTGAAGACCCTCCTCTTCTGAGAGGACTCAGTGTGCAGAGTGTAGAGTGTGTGGAGTATTAGGGTCTCCAGACTGACTTCTGTATTTAGTAGAGTCTAAGATTAGAGGATCTTCTGGATTTTTGAGTTACAGTGAAGCTCTGGATTCTCTCCATAAAGTGAACCTGCAGTTGTTCTTTATACCGTATCAGAATTTTGTGATGAACGGACCAATAGAAATGCTCCAACATTGACTCTGAATAACATCTTTTCTCCTGACCTCCACTGAACGTTCAGCAGGCTGTTGAAATAAAAGAGGTCCTTTTTGGTTTCAGATCGACTTTAAGGGAAGACTTCACTCCAAATCTTCACTGAACGACGGCAAACTTCTGTCTGTTCTCCGTCTGGTGGGTTTGTCAGCGGGGCAGTGGTGGCTCAGCGGTTAGAGCGCCGGGATATCGATAACAGGGTTGTGGGTTCGATTCCCGGGCTCGGCAAGCTACCACTGTTGGGCCCTTGAGCAAGGCCCTTTACCCTCTCTGCTCCCCGGGCACTGGAGTTGGCTGCCCACCGCTCTGGGTGTGTGTGTGTACTCACTGCCCCTAACACGTGTGTGTGTGTGAGTGTGTTCACTACCAGATGGGTTAAATGCGGAGGACACATTTCGCTGTACAGTGTACACTGTACAGTGACGAATACGTGCACCTTTATCCTTTATCCTTTGTTGTCAAGAACCACCTCCTTTCACATGAGGAGGACGTTTGAGTGACAGGTGAACGGTCAATCAGCTGTGTTGGAGCAGGTGATTGTCAAAACAGTCCTACAACAAAGACATTGCCATGGAAACAAAGAGCTGAGCAGAGAAATGCTAACGGCAAAGAATTTCAGTACCTTTTGAAGACGATGTTAGAAGTTCCCACCTTCTTTACCTTCACTTCCTTTCTAATCCAGAGTCTGTTTCTCTCTGAAAGGCTGGCTGGTGAGTAGCAAGCCTTTATCCTGGTAGACCAGCGATACAAAAGTGCGTACATTAACATGGTGTCCACCTCAATAGTTACCATTATGCTAATTAGGTCTTGCTAACTATTTCCCATTAGTCTACAATTCACTCAGTGCTGGTGCTGTTGATGCAAAAGACAGTAGCCTCGATAGCATTACTCCCTGACACAATATTTCTATTATTATTTAGAACTATATAAATACACTATGGACATAAGTATTGGGACACCTGCTAATTCAGGGTTTCTTCTGAAATCAAGGGTATTAAGAGTTAGAGTAACTACTAGAGTTTCTACTGTCCAGAGAAGAAGACTTTCTACTAGATTTTGGAGGAACATTGCTGTGAGGATTTGATTGCGTTCAGCAACAGTGTTAGTGAGGTCAGGATGTTGGATGATGAGAGATCACCACCCCACCTCATCCCCAACTCATCCCATCCAAAAGTACTGGATGGAGCTCCACCACCACCATCATTCCAGAGAACACAGTTCTTCCACTGCTCCACAGCTCCTCAATGCTGGGGGGCTTCATACCCCTCTAGCCCACGCCTGGCATTAGGCAGCATGGGGCTAAAGTTTATCTGCTTTAGAGAGTCCTATACTTTTGGAAGTACTTCTCTGAGTGCATTCATTAGAAGGGGTGTCCACAAACATTTGGACGTGTGTGTGTTTATATATACACCAATGAGCAAAAACGGTCACCTCTCATAGGTAACAGAGCTGCAGGTGAAGGTCTGGGTTCTCTGTTTGTAACTAAACAGTCAGTTCTCATAGTCACCATGGAGACCAGAGACCCTTTAATGAGGGTCAGATTATTATGTCCCAAAGACGAAGAGGTCGGAATGTCTCCCAAATGGCTTGTGGGGAGCTCTCAGTCAGCAGAGGTGAGTCTGAAGGGACTGAGGGACTGAACACCCACCAGCAACCTGAGACTCATTGAGAGGTGCAAAGGTGATGACCGCTGTCCCTTCTGGGCGGAGCCAACAGAAGTTGCAGCACAGAAATGTTTAATGATGGTTACAGGAGGAGGATCTTATCCCGACACACAGTGTATCGCATGCTGACCCCTGGCCATCGTTGTCTACAGTAGACAAGTGAGCATCAGAACTGGATTTGGGAGTGATGGGAGAAGGTGGTCTGGTCTGATGGGTCCTGTTTTCTTCGCCATCATGTGGACATCCAGGTGCGTCTGCTCTGTTTACCTGTGGGAGGCGCTGGAGAAACAAGACCAATTCGTGGTGGCTCCGCCTCCCAACTTACAGGACTTGCTAGAACGTCTTGCTGGAGATACCACAGATACCATCTCCAGAGGTCTGTAGAGGGAGCTGCTTTGTTGGTGCCAAACCAGCTCCCCATCAGCCCTGCGTTCACTGTTGGTGGTTCTGGCCGGAGAGTTCCTTCAGATGAAGGCCCGGACCCTGCTGTGGTTTTAAGGCCTGTTGGAAAATCGCTGTGCAGCTTCAGTAAAGCAGCGCAAGAAGTGAAGTAAGGTCGATCTGATGCAAGACGCATGTCATAACTGCTGGGTTTAGAGACCCCGGGAGAGCCCGAGCTGGTTCTCCGCGTTTGTATTCATCTCCAGCATGAAGGCCATCCACCACCATGTCCTCGCTAACCTCACAGACCTTCTCCGCCGGTTGATTCCTCCTCTCCATCTCTGCTTCATTACGGTTCTCTTCTGAAAACACGGTTCCGCTCAGCGACGCGCTTCATGCTTGTTCTAAACAAGAGAACATAAAGCAGAAATAATGAGCTTTTCCTCAGAGTTCCCCAGCTGCTCCTACAAGATAGCATGAAAGAGCTGTAAGATATCCGAGAAGAACCCGGCGTGCCACAGCAGCTCAATAATTTATATGCTAATTATGATGCAGGCGTGCCGGGGCCCGGAGCCACCTGTGATTTCTGACTACAGTACTGAACCCTGGGGCTTCCAGCACTTCTGAAACTGAGCTGTAGTGTCCACTCCCCCCCCCCCCCCCCCCCCAATCTGCAGAGATTGGAATTAATCAACTAATTATTGGACAAATCAGCACTACAGCTCTAAACCGACTCCTGGGTGGGGAGCGCTGTCAGCGCTGCACTGATGCTACAGGATTCTGCACCAATCCTGGGTTATTTAATTAGCATACAGTAAATAAAAAAAAAAAGTTCAACTGAAAAGTAGCTCCAAATGTATTTGCAGAAAATTCTAAACCGGTTCAGATATTTGAATAAGGTTTAAATGCATTTGACATTTGAAATGTAAATTTCATAAAAACATTCTACACATTTCCTAATGTCTAAATATATTTAATAAAACACTCTAAATACATTTAAAATATTCTAAATGTATTTTAAAAATAGAAGTCCTTTCTAAATCTACATTCTAAATCTATTCGAAATACATAAATATCTAAATATTCTAAAAATATCTAAATTCTTAGCATGTTCAAAATGTCTAAATACATTCTAAATACAATCTAATTATATTATAATTATCTAAGTATGTTGTAAATACAATCTTATGATATTGTAAATATCTGAATGCATTCTAAATACCTCCTAAATACAATCAAATTAGATTTTAATGATCTAAATACATTCTAAATACAATCTAAATACAATCTAAATACATTCTAGTTAGATTGTAAATATCTGAATACATTCTAAATATGTCCTAAATACGATCGAATTATATTTTAATTATCTAAATACATTCTAAATACAATCTAATTATATTGTAATTTTTAAAATATGTTTTAAATACAATCTAATTATATTTTACAAATCTAAATACAATCCTAAATACAGTCTATTTATATTATAATTATCAAAATATGTTCTAAATACAATCTAATCATATTCTAATTATATAAATACATTCTAATTAGATTATAAAAAGACTAAGTTTGATATAAATGTATATTCTAAATCTATTCACAGTATCTTAATATATTCTACCAACACCCTAAACATGTTCTCCATGACCAGCTACACCCACCACACCAACTGCTTACTGCTTGTGTATCTTGATGGAACCCGTTACTGAACACATGTAGGACAGTGTGTTCAGTACTCAGACAGCACTGCCCTTACTGCTGGACTTTCTGCCTCCATCACACCACACATGGGCAGGAGCTCAGTTCTGCTGAGCCCAGTTCTGCTGAGCCCAGTTCTGCTGAGCCCTCCTCTTTTAGAGCAGTCTAGAGCAAGTCCACGAGGTGTTGTAGCATCTCCTGCTCACACAAGCCGGTTTCTGATTGGTCACTTTGTGTTTGGTATGCTTGTCCACACTGCTCGCCGAAACCCTCCAGACTCTCAGACGACGGACAGACAGAAGTCCTCCAACACTACAGCCCCTCCACCTCCTCCAGACATGTCCCCCCACAGAGGCGGACAGGTTGGACATGGCTTCAGTGCAGAGCTGGATTCCCCTGAGTGACAGCTCACACTCACACAAGAGTGGAGGGGAAGTGGGGGGTACTGGTGGCAGCATTGTTTCTGTCCCCTTCTGACCTCTGGGGTCATATGTCTAGGAAGTGAGGGCACCACCCAGGCCCTGGTCTGACCTACACTGTTGTTCACTATTAAAACCAGTGAGTTCAGTGATAAACCAGTTTAACACATAGTGAGTGATTTGCAGGAAGTTGCAGGACAATGATCCAGGGCACACCACCAAGGCTTGGTTTCAGAGGAGGTCCTGGAAGGTTCTGGAAGGAGGGGTCGTCTGACTTCAAACCTATAGAACATCTTTGGTGTGATTGTGATAAAGGGGTTAAATAAGTTTTTGTGATGGTCCGTCCGTCCGTCCGTCCGTCCGTCCGTCTGTCCAAAAACCTTTAAGGAGGTGGTTCTGCTGTTTGTGGCTTTCCCCCAAACTGCTTTTTAATGCGTGCTGACCCCCACTCTCAGCCAGGCCCGACACCCAGACAGCTTTTGTTTTTTGTTTTTGTTTGGCCACCCCCCCACTCCCTCTGACACCCCCCCCCCCCCATTCAAAGAGAGTGTATCTGCTACATTAGTGTTTGGGAGTGTTTGCGAGTGCAGTGTCTCAGTCCTGTTCCCCAGGGGGTCGGAGGGTTTATCAGGGGAAGAGGGTTCGCCTCCCGATTGTGTGCTGATAAAAGAGCACGTCCATCAGTCCCGACTGGCCCTAACCCCCCCTCCCCTGCCCCTCCTCGCTGGTATTGATCAGCCGTGATGACATCTTGACAGGCGTCTTCACCCAGCTGCCGTCAGTCGAGCTTGGCTGATCTCCAATGAACCTGGATGGATCCGGAGCCGTGAAGAAAAACAACAGGGGAACACACAATGTCCTGAAAGAGTGTGGAGGAGGAGGAGGAGGGAGGGAGGGGGGGGTAGAGAAAAGGATGAGTTGGGGAAGAACCAAGAATATTTAATAGCGAGTGCTGATGGACAGATCAGGTTCATGAGAACTAGAGTTAGGAGAAATAAGAGGAGTCCAGTCTAGAGCATCAATACCCAGAATTTCTAATAACATTAATATCCAGTATGAAGCTCTAATAACATTAATATCCAGTATGAAGCTCTAATAACATTAATATCCAGTATGAAGCTCTATTAACATTAATATCCAGTATGAAGTTCTAATAACATTAATATCCAGTATGAAGCTCCAATAACATTAATATCCAGTATGAAGTTCTAATAACATTAATATCCAGTATGAAGTTCTAATAACATTAATATCCAGTATGAAGCTCCAATAACATTAATATCCAGTATGAAGCTCTAATAACATTAATATCCAGTATAAAGTTCTAATAACATTAATATCCAGTATGAAGCTCTAATAACATTAATATCCAGTATGAAGCTCTATTAACATTAATATCCAGTATGAAGTTCTAATAACATTAATATCCAGTATGAAGCTCCAATAACATTAATATCCAGTATGAAGTTCTAATAACATTAATATCCAGTATGAAGTTCTAATAACATTAATATCCAGTATGAAGCTCCAATAACATTAATATCCAGTATGAAGCTCTAATAGCATTAATATCCAGTATGAAGCTCTAATAACATTAATATCCAGTATGAAGCTCTAATAACATTAATATCCTGTATGAAGTTCTAATAGCATTAATATCCAGAATGAAACTCTAAAATCATTAATATCCAGTATGAGGTTCTAATAACATTAATATCCAGTATGAGGTTCTAATAGCATTAATATCCAGAATGAAACTCTAAAATCATTAATATCCAGAATGAGGTTCTAATAACATTAATATCCAGTATGAAGCTCTAATAACATTAATATCCAGTATGAGGTTCTAATAGCATTAATATCCAGTATGAAGTTCTAATAACATTAATATCCAGTATGAAGTTCTAATAGCATTAATATCCAGAATGAAACTCTAAAATCATTAATATCCAGTATGAGGTTCTAATAACATTAATATCCAGTATGAGGTTCTAATAGCATTAATATCCAGAATGAAACTCTAAAATCATTAATATCCAGAATGAAACTCTAAAATCATTAATATCCAGTATGAGGTTCTAATAACATTAATATCCAGTATGAAGCTCTAATAACATTAATATCCAGTATGAGGTTCTAATAGCATTAATATCCAGTATGAGGTTCTAATAACATTAATATCCAGTATGAGGTTCTAATAACATTAATATCCAGTATGAAACTCTAAAATCATTAATATCCAGTATGAGGTTCTAATAACATTAATATCCAGAATGAGGTTCTAATAACATTAATATCCAGTATGAGGTTCTAATAGCATTAATATCCAGAATGAGGTTCTAATAACATTAATATCCAGTATGAAGCTCTAATAACATTAATATCCAGTATGAAGTTCTAATAACATTAATATCCAGTATGAAGTTCTAATAGCATTAATATCCAGAATGAAACTCTAAAATCATTAATATCCAGTATGAGGTTCTAATAACATTAATATCCAGTATGAAGTTCTAATAACATTAATATCCAGTATGAGGTTCTAATAACATTAATATCCAGTATGAAGCTCTAATATCATTAATATCCAGTATGAGGTTCTAATAACATTAATATCCAGTATGAAGTTCTAATAACATTAATATCCAGTATGAAGCTCCAATAACATTAATATCCAGTATGAAGCTCTAATAACATTAATATCCAGTATGAAGTTCTAATAGCATTAATATCCAGTATGAAGCTCTAATAACATTAAAATCCAGTATGAAGCTCTAATAACATTAATATCCAGTATGAAGTTCTAATAACATTAATATCCAGTATGAGGTTCTAATAGCATTAATATCCAGTATGAGGTTCTAATAACATTAATATCCAGTATGAAGTTCTAATAACATTAATATCCAGTATGAGGTTCTAATAACATTAATATCCAGTATGAAGCTCTAATAGCATTAATATCCAGAATGAGGTTCTAATAGCATTAATATCCAGTATGAGGTTCTAATAACATTAATATCCAGTATGAGGTTCTAATAGCATTAATATCCAGTATGAGGTTCTAATAGCATTTAATATCCAGTATGAAGCTCTAATAGCATTAATATCCAGAATGAGGTTCTAATAGCATTAATATCCAGTATGAGGTTCTAATAACATTAATATCCAGTATGAGGTTCTAATAGCATTTAATATCCAGTATGAAGTTCTAATAGCATTTAATATCCAGTATGAAGCTCTAATAACATTAATATCCAGTATGAGGTTCTAATAACATTAATATCCAGTATGAGGTTCTAATAGCATTTAATATCCAGTATGAAGCTCTAATAACATTAATATCCAGTATGAGGTTCTAATAGCATTAATATCCAGTATGAAGTTCTAATAGCATTAATATCCAGTATGAAGTTCTAATAACATTAATATCCAGTATGAAGCTCTAATAACATTAATATCCAGTATGAAGCTCTTGATCTAAAATCTGAGAGGTGCTGTGGGGCTACTTAGCTTATTCCTGGTATGTTACAGTGCCCCCTAATGGAGGATCCCTCTGGAGTGCTGGATGATACGGGCTCTTTAATAACGGAATAATCAGGCTGCCGCTGAAGAGCTTATTAATGGCATATTTTTTCAACTGACAAAGAAAAAGCAGTTGTATTAAAAAGGTTGAAAAGCTAGTGTGTGTGTGTGTGTGTGTGTGTGTGTGTGTGTGTGTGTGTGTAGTGGCCTACTCAGTAGAGCACTGTGCTCTTTGCTCTCAGGTCAGTGTGTGTGCTGTGGGGAGTAATTGGCTGAGGGAACAGTGTGTGTCTGTGCGCTTTGGGGGAAGTGTGTGTGTGTGTGTGTGTGTGTGTGTGTGTGTGTGTGTGTGTGTGAGAGAGAGAGAGAGAGACGTGCTGTTGTAAATGACGAGGCCAAGTCGGAGAAGGTCAGAGTAATTTCCTCCACAAAAGAGCAAATATCAGACTGGGTTCTAGATTCTGCGCTCAGGACGATGAACGGGCTCTCAGCCTTTAAGAGCGTCCAATCAGAGTGAGGCTGGGGGAGACGGAGTTCCAACTCCAGCTAAATTCATTCAGTTTTAAACACCACCTCCACCCTTACAGTCTGCCCACACCTCTCTCTCTCTCGCTTTCTCTCTCACACAGCTCAATTTAACAATAACAACAACAATAATATTAAAAATGTAAAAAGTCATTTGGAATAAGATGATTATGGTGAGGGATAAAAAAATAACTTCCCAAAAAATGACCACCACCCTGCAAATATTTAGTCCCCCTGCATGATAATCAGAGAGTAGAGCTGCTGATCTGCTCAGTAAATCTCTGATATCAGAACAAACATTAATAATAACACTCCTACAGAAAGAGGTGGTGGTTCTCCATCACTGTGTTCATCATTAGAACATCTCAAAAGTTCTCCTCATGGAGTCTAGTATTATTTAGAGCTCTCCTCAGATCAACACCTGGTTTGGTGGTAAATCAGGGCTTAATGATGGTAAATCAGGTGAGCTGCTGCTGCTACTGGATTTATGTTCAGCTGCTTTATCTGTTCTGAGGAGATCTGGAGCTTCTGCAGTAGAACCCTCTCACTGCTGAGAGACGGGGGTAGAGTGATGGGGTGAGGAGACTAAACCTCAGGACAGGACTGTATATAGAACTATACACACGTGTGCAGTGACGTATCTCTCTCTCTCTCTCTGTCTCTCTCTGTCTCTCTCTCTCTTGCTCGCTCAGCCTCTCCACACCCTAACCATGCTGGGAAGCCGTGTTTGAAGCTGAAGGTCTACGTCAAACCTGCAAGTAAGTTCCTGATCCAGTTCAGAACGAGTGTGAATCTGAGGTGGGGCTAAACTGCTGCAGGCTGAATGGGTGGGGCTACACTGCTGCAGGCTGAATAGGTGTGGCTAAACTGCTGTAGGCTGAATGGGCGGGGCTACACTGCTGCAGGCTGAATAGGTGTGGCTAAACTGCTGTAGGCTGAATAGGTGTGGCTAAACTGCTGTGGGCTGAATGGGGGGATAATTTGCTGTAGGCTGAATGGGTGGGGCTAAACTGCTGTAGGCTGAATGGGTGGGGCTAAACTGCTGTAGGCTGAATGGGTGGGGCTAAACTGCTGTAGGCTGAATGGGTGGGACTAAACTGCTGTAGGCTGAATAGGTGTGGCTAAACTGCTGTGGGCTGAATGGGGGGATAATTTGCTGTAGGCTGAATGGGTGGGGCTAAACTGCTGTAGGCTGAATGGGTGGGGCTAAACTGCTGTAGGCTGAATGGGTGGGACTAAACTGCTGTAGGCTGAATGGGTGGGACTAAACTGCTGTAGGCTGAATGGGTGGGCATATGTAAATGCATTAATATTTGTACGTTTTTTGGCTGTTTTCTTGGTTTCAGGGTTTAAAGGAAATTAAACTGTTTAATTACAGAAAAGGTTGAGAAATGTACTTTTGATCTGTTGGCTCTTTGAAGTGCTTTAATTGACACACTTTGTAATCTACATCAGTGTAAGTGGAGTGGAGCTGTAAGCCAGGCTCAGCCTCAGTAATTCATCCCAGATTAGGGCGGTGTCTGTGCTGTGACCTCCCGCTACTTTGAGAGAAGCTGTGTGTCTCCTAGCGCTTCTTCTCCGTGTGCTGTCTCTCTC